>NC_073691.1:43318427-43517031 GCF_029784155.1 Uranotaenia lowii
AAACAATTGAAACTTCTATCCGACGCTCATAGAGAGGAAGCATGATGGATGAAAAAATTTATACTCGGCCAACGGCCAAATACCAAATATTGACCTTTTAAACTATTCGGCCAAACGAATATTCGGTCGAATACTCCAGAGAGTTTTTAATTATAAACCCAAGAGCGATTATTTCATTTTCCTTATATTTGTTCCATTGTAATACCTCTCATGTTTTGAATCGATCATTTCCAATCAGATGATATTACCGTATGATGTATTACGAGGTCTTTTTCAGGTAGGGGTTTCTATGATATTCAAAATGTCTCAAAGAATTGAAAGGACATCAGATGACTTGTCGCTACTAGGGCGTTGGTTACCAAAGATATTTGGATCCTGTTAAATCTGGAACAAAACATGTCAAAGCAGGTGCTATAGCTATATTTGATACATGATTAGATAATAGAATGTAGCATTAAAGATAAATAACAACTCCTTGAACAGCGGAGCCATTGTAAGAGCAAGTTCACTGGTATTGGGAAAAAGTGGTAGAAATTTTGACATTTTGAAAATTTTACCATGCAAAAATGTTTTCAAGATCTTGGGGCGTTGTATTTTTTTACAACACTGTTTCTATTTCAGCCGTATGTGACAGAAAAATTGCTATTTTTGCATCACAGCATGCAAAAATACAACACGTGTTATAAAAAAACTAGGAGTCCACAGATCTTGAAAATGTTTTTGCTTGGGAAAATTTTCAAAATGTGCCGTAAGTGTCAAAATGTCTACCACTTTTTCCCAACTCCAGTGAACTTGCTCTAATAATGACAAAAAGTATTTATTTTATGTATCTGTTTGGAATAAATAAATAAATCAATAAATATATTGAAAACAACATGTAAATCAGTACTAAGTTTTTTTTTTTTCAAACCACCTGGCATCTCTGACTCGCGTTTCGGTCATTTTTTATGTGAGTTTGACATGTGATATGAACGCTATGCGTTAAGGTTCGAGAACAGTTTTACGATTATTTATAAAATTGAAGTAAATCGTTTAAACCTTCATTCACCTTTTCAGATACCATCACTTATTCACATGAACGTTCATATATCGTTTTTATCGTTGTCGAAGTAAAGTTTAAAAAAATAGCTACGTTCACCGAAACAGTCACTATTTCTAGAGCCGTAGATGTATCGTATTGATTATTTAAGATATAGTTTTTTGGTATGCGGGTAAGCAATTTGCAATTGCTTATTTGATATTGAATTATATGAAGGTCGAATTTGAGCAAAATATCTTCAAATAGTAGTTTCAAAGAACGATGATTTTTAACTTTAAAATACCATACTTTCCATCACACGTTTCTACATGGTCGGACACTTCAGTTCGATTTTTGAAAAAAATATAAAAACAAAGGCAAATCTTAGAAACCCTAGGTCTAGGTAGGTGGCTTCAAAAATAAATATTCGGATTTTTGTTTTGTTTCCTGTTTTACAAAATCGGGAATTTCATGTTAACATGCGGGAAAAAGTCGGGAAAAAGTTGGGAAAAATGCCTGAAATCCTAAATGGATTTCGAGTGGCCACCCTGAGGAAATGATTAGTAGAACCTATGAACTATGAATTCAATAAGGGTTCGAAACCTTGGCAAATGCTTTGAGGATGTATGTTAAATTGAGATTCAGACAGAGCACGTGACTTATATAGTGACAGAAAATTACTATTGTAACATTGAGATCTGGGGACCAAAAAAAAGGTCGCCATCTTCAAAACTTAGGTGTCCAGACATTTGCAGAAATTTCCAGACATTTTTTAAAAATCTTCCAGACTTTTCTGAAAAATAGTTGGCAAACCTGCACATGGTCAAAATTTCTCCTGAGAGTGACTGGCAAATCTCTTCACACTTCGACCGGCTGCTGACGGCAGGTACAACTAATTGAACGACTTGCTGGCAGAGAGCAACAATAGCAATAAAAAACTGAAAACGAGCTTGCTGGCAGGAGCAACAATAATAATAAATGCTTTTCTTGTTCCTCTTCGGTCGTCTTCGGCTTGCTGGCAGGAGCAACAATAATAATAAATGCGTTTCTTTTTCGTCATCGGTCGCTTGAATGCGATTGCTTGACTAGGTTATTATTTTAGCTTCAAATGAATGGGGAATGAATGATTGGCAAACGAAGTGACTGGTCGTTAAGGAACAGTCAATTGAGTTTGACGGACCAAGAGGCTTCACAGTCATAGCTTCACGCCTCATGACGATGACTTTTGCCAAGCATGATCCTCGTAAAGGTCCCGAAGAAAGGAGACCTGACAGAGTGCGGTAACTGGCGAGGCATAACGTTGATCTGTACAACCCTCAAAGTACTCTGCAAAGTTATCCTGAACAGGGTCCAGGAAAAAATTGACGCTACATTCCGACGGCAACAAGCTGGATTCCGATCCGGACGATCATGTGTGGACCACAGCACAATGCTACGAAAAATACTGGAACAAATCAACGAATCCCAGAACTCTCTTCTTCTGGTGTTCGTTGATTTCGAAAAAACATTCGATTGACTGAACCACGAATATGTCTGGGCAGCTCTTAGACGTCGAGGAGTCCCAGAGAATCTAGTCCATCTCATCGAAGCACAGTACGAAGCATTTTCGTGCAAAGTCTTGCATGACGGTATCTTGTCGAAACCAATCCCGGTAACTGCTGGAGTGAGACAAGAATGTATCTTATCACTGCTACTCTTTCTCATCGTAATGGATGAGATCTTGACCGGATCGATTGACTGTAGATCAAACCGAGGATTGCTGTGGAATCGTTTGACAATTGGGCAGCTAAATGACCTTGACCTGAAAGACGATATTGTTATGCCACTCGACGAACTCCAAAGCAGCTTTCAAACTCAATGTCGGAAAGACAAAGTCAATGGAAATCAACACAGGAAATTCCTCCAGTTTCATGGTAGCTGAGCAACAAATTGAGAAAGTGGAGTGCTTCCAGTATCTTGGCAGCCAGATAACGCCTGATGGTGGTACCGAGAAGGACATCAGAACCCGGGAAAGAAAGACCCGATTTGCGTTTGCGAGTCTCCAAAACATCACGCCAGATTTCCTTACGAACGAAAATCTTCAACTCAAACGTCAAATTGCTATACGGGTGCGAAACTTGGTGCACATATGCGGTAACGATGCGAAAACTGCAAGTACATATTTGTAAACCGCCGCCTGCGGAGTATCATCCGCGCTTGATGGCGTGACAACTGAACTTTAAATGAGCGTATTAAAGGGCGCAAGAAATCGAGACTCGGGAACATACCCCGAAACTCGTGGCGGTGAAGCCCGTGACCTAGAGGATAGCCTTCAAGTCTTCTAAGACAACGGTCATGAGATCGAATCCTGGTCACGGCATACGTAGTACACGTTCTGTGGATTGATGGTTTTAGCATTTGTAAGATGCTAGCCATCATGATTGAAGTAAAAAGGAATCTCTTCGAAGAAACATCAAGTTTCATTGAGATCCTGAGTGTGTTTGTTTTTTTAAAGCCTAGCCGCCGAAATCCGAACTGTCGACGAGAATGGTGAAATGGCCGGCTCCAGATCGTCAATAGTGGAGGTCTTTTACCACGGTCCCATGCGTCGGAGAATCGACGCGGGACTATTGAGTATAAAGTAAGTAAGTTTGTAAGTAGGCTCTGTTTACTTGACAACATTTCAACATTACCTCGGGAGTGCTTCAGAGAAGTCACCTGTGACGTTACACGATTTGTCTATGTATCGTGTGACCAACATCTTTTAAATATGTGGTCGTTAATCTCGTTTTTAAGCTTTTTTTCCTCAGATTTAAGCTTTTTTTGCATTGAGAGCATTGGAGACGAAAGCTTAAATCTGAGGAAAAAAGCTAAAATCTGTCAAAACGATGGCAAAAAAAGGGGAAATCTGAGAGATGTGCTCCACACGGTTTGAATAACATTGCCGGGAAGTGGTCAGCGCCTACACTCACACTCGCTGGACAATGTTCAAAGCATGCAATGCCTCTTGACACGCGTCTAGATTGCGCCACCGCAGTTGCGTATGCCACCCCTCTCAGTCATGCATCCTTTCACAATTTCACAACTGTATTGCTCCACTGCAGCTACCACTTTTGCCAGCGTTCCGTATTATTTTCTTGGTAGTATTGTTCTTTCGAGTCCTCAAGGTGCATTCCTCTCACCGATGAGATTTTTACTCCAGCTGATCAACTCGTTGCTTTAGCTTGGGTAAGTAGGATTTCTATTGCCGCCCTTCAGGCGTTTTCTAATGCAGTCAGCAGCTATTTTGAAAGTTATGGTGAAAACTATTTGAAACTATGGTGAAATATGACCAGATTAACTACTTGATTCGACTGTTCACTGTGAAAATCGCTATATACCTGTGCAAAGACTATCGACCATGCAGGAAGATCTGTTGCCTGTCAATGTGTTGACCAATACGAACCCGAATTCTGACAAACGGTCGCTGTGATGCCTGCTGACTTCTAAAGCTTGCTGAGCTGTTACGTGGTCAAAATGACTCCTCGTGCAATGCACACTTATTGCCTCGTATTGTAGCACACCTGTAACGTAGAACCCTTTATTAAGAGGAGGGTCTTGTTAATATTTCGGTGGCCACTTACCGTGGTGTTGCCGTAGTTGTCACTTTGGTGCTTTTCTTATTCACTTAAGGCTACTGGGAACATACTGGTTTGTGAATTTCCACAGGCGAGGTCGATCTCGTCTCGAAGCGGAACTGCTTTTGACAGATGGTTCCGTAGCATATAAGAGTGGCTTGACTGATTTTAGCGGTATATAATTGTGGTGCAATTTTAGCGATACAGTGGCTGGTGGATTTTATGATCCTGCACGATGGTTTTTTATGCATGATTTTCTAGGTATATTCTGCCCAAGCAGAAATTATTGTTACAATATTCCTCCTCTTCATCAACGCTACTCTTGAGCCAGAAAAACTGCTATAAGCCGACTTAAAAATTTTCTGAACAATTTCTTCGTTAGTTGACTGCTGCGCTCTCCAAAAGGACATTGACTGTCTGCTCGATTGGTGCCATCAAAACGGCATGACTTCGAATTTACTACCAAATGTACTACCATCACGTTCACTCGACAACGAAGTCCCATCACTTTAGTTTACAAAATGTCAACTACTAACTTGAATCGCACATCGATGGTCAAAGACCTTGATATCACTTAAGACAACGAGCTCAACTTTTCTCAGCATATTTTCACGACAGTAGCCAAAAGTTTCGCGAGTTTTGGCTTCATACGATGGAACACGCAGTTTTTAGCGACTTCTACAGTCGGAAATCCCTGTATTGTGCTCTTGTGCGAGGCATTATCGAATTTGGAGTGCAAATTTGGACACCATATCAGGCGTTGCAATCGAAAAAAATAGAGAGAGTGCAAAAATGCTTCGTCAGAAACGCTCTACGCCAGCTACCTTGGAACGACGCCCTTGAACTTCCGCCTTACGAACAACGCTGCTTGCCATTGAATCTACCGACGCTGGCATCAAGGCGCGTTTTCTTACAACGACTCTTGATTTTCGACATCTTGCATGGACTACCCGATACCAGGAATTGCTATGACTCTCTCACTGCCGAACTCGATACGGTCAAAACAACCCTTTAGATGTATATTGTGCCCGATTTTATTAAGTTGCTAGTAAATTTGATTTTAATATTCCGAAATCTGTGAAATCTGTTTTCAAATCTATGAAAGGATAGTTTAACCTCTGTAAATAATTGAAAGCTTCTGCAAAGATTGTTTAAAAATAAAACAATCCGTTTTCTTTTCTCAGGAGTAAGGCCACGCAATTTCAGATTCTTCGCGAAAAACGACAAAAAATGAAAACGCTTACTTCAATTGGATGTAAACATGAGCACAAAATTTGGTTGAACACTTCATGATTTTTGAAATGACGGTTATTTTAAAGAGTAATTTTTTTTTAACGGAACAATCTATGTTGCTAGTGAAACAGAAATATCAAAACATGATTGTTCGCATTCAGCCCTCCCAATTCGAAAATCGGCTCTTTTGGGTACGTTTATTATAAACTAGTTTTTTTTTATAAACTGTAAGATATTTTAACACACAAATTGCTCTAATATATAGAAAACAGATGAGTGCTCATGTGCATATTTTTTACAAACACTATTTTATTGGAATATTGGATAAAATAAATATTCTTAAAAGTCAAAAAAAACCGTTTTCAAGAGAAATCAGCCGAAGGGAATCAAAGTCATTCATGAAAAACTGGATTTTCGTGTTCCTCCCGAACAAAATGTCCCAAAATCCCATACAAACGTTAGGCTCGTTGAGCGACCCCTTCCCGTGATCCGATCTGGCCCAAATTTAGCATGAGACCTTGTACTAGGCCTAGGATCAATTTTAGTCTGCAGCGCTTAACTTTTTCAAATGTCGGTCATTTGGGGCATATAGCCTGTCTCTTCCCAACGTGTTATAAAGACATGTAGGTGAAAATGTATGTCTCTAAAGTAAAAAAACACATTAAAATGTGGTTTAAACTTCATTTATATGCTGTAAATCTGCTGCCTAAGTTTAAGACTTTGTGAACTTATGGATTTTGAGAAATCACAAATATTTTCCGAATACGCGTTTTTTGCACGACTTTTTTACGCAGTGTTTGGGAACTGGAACTCTCTTTTTACGCGGCTTTCGCAGTTAAAGGCCTATCTCAGAGACAAAATCCCTCTTATTGAGTCATTTTCAATAGAAAAGACCTGAGCAATTGGAACTGAGAAGTGATTCAGACGTGAAATATGATGCATGAGAAAAGATACAAGAGACAAGAGACAAGAGACAAGAGACAAGAGACAAGAGACAAGAGACAAGAGACAAGAGACAAAAGACAAGAGACAAGAGACAAGAGACAAGAGACAAGAGACAAGAGACAAGAGACAAGAGACAAGAGACAAGAGATAAGAGACAAGAGACAAGAGACAAGAGACAAGAAACAAGAGACAAGAGACAAGAGATAAGAGACAAGAGACAAGAGACAAGAGACAAGAGATAAGAGACAAGAGACAAAATACAAGACATAAGACATAAGACATAAGACATAAGACTTAAGACATAAGACATAAGACACAAACATAAGACATAAGACATAAGACATAAGACATAAGACATAAGACATAATACAAAAAAATTTTTTTGGTTCGATTCGTTGTAGAGTTGTTTTGAGTCAAGAAATTTGGAAGAAAATAAGGAAAGTTCATGGTTATTGTAATTATGAATTTATTTTATGCAATCAAAACTAATTTGATCGTATCAGACTGTAATGTGTACCCCTTGTAAATGGTGCCTCGGTTTTTAATCACGTCTCAACTCGCTCGGACTCACTACAGAGGACAACTCAGGGGGTTTGCCTGATGAAAATGAGAAATAAAGCCATCCCTATGGACGTCAACACCCCCTCCAAATGGAGGACACTAGAGAGGGAGAACGAATTCCATAGTGCTGTTCCCGTTTTCATTGGATTGCAACCGTGCAATCCGCTGGCGATTTCTCCCTAACAGAAACCGAAAATTCCCATTCCTCCTCACTCTTTCCCACTAGACTGGACTCTTCGAAAAACAACAACCCCTCACAAACACCCCGCCGCAGGTTTATGTTGTGCAGTTTGCTCATTGTTTCAACTTTATTTTATATCCGGAACGTGTCAGCAAACATTTGTCCAGCAGTTTTCACCGACTTTGCGACTTTGCAAGCGCGTTTTTGAAACGAAAGTGTTTTGGAAGTAGTTTCGCGATCGCTGGAATTTCGGGTTGATGCTCGGAAATGTTTCGTAGGTACTTCGAAGCGCGGGCATTGTGCCCACAAATTTCCGGAAACCATTAGAACTAAATTGGTGTGATACGCATAGTGCCTCGACAGGTGGGAAATGTGTTGCCTTTGTAATCGATCATGTTAGTTCCGGGTAGCATTCTGTTAACCACGTGGTTGAAGTATGACTTAATGAGAATTTCAACTGTTGAAGAGTAGGACTGCGACAAAATTGAAAAAAATACTGAAATTCTAAAGTAGCCTGAGCTTGATGCATTTCCAGGTCAAACGAATTCCTGAAAGATTGCTCTTAATCCCACCCAAGCCATCTTCATCCATCTCGCAATGACGAAGCAATTCGTCGTATATTCATTTAACGATTATTACAGTTTAAAACAGTTTTTCATCACCCACTAACCTTGCCCAGCTCGCTTTCTTAATTCCGTTCGTTCAGGACGAACGGGCGAAAATTTCCATTTGACTATTATTGCCCCCCCCTCCAACTTAGGAGTTCCGCACTTCCGCATGGATCTAGTCCTAGCCAGCCCTTAGCCCTAGCCCTGGGCCCTTGTCGTTGTTTGCAGCTGTGGAGTCTAATTGAATAATCTTGTTTTATCACATGGCATCAAAGCTCGGCAAAATGAGAGAACTCGGCGCTGACGACGAAGACGACGATGACAATGCAAATGTCGCATAAATATATCATGTCGTCCTTTTCGCTTTAGAACTCAGCGTAAAATATCGTATTAAAATTCAAATGGGGTAGGATACTAAATTTGACAAATCTTGTAATTAAAAAATCATTAAAAATCCTTAAATTTTAAAAAATATTCAAAAAATGGAAAATTTGTTTTTTTAAACTGGTCGGTTTTTACAGTGTATTATGGATATTTCATCCCTTAGTTCACAGAAGGTTCTGAAAAAAAGATGCACTTACATTCATGGACTTATCGTAGACTTGTAAGAACTGCATCATTAAGTAACGATTATAATCAAAACGTAAAACATTCTGTATGGAAAAAGCACTCTCATCTGATGATCGTCTGCTTATCCCGTGTCATTTTGAAGGGCATCTCTGTCCCTTTCAAAACAAATAAATCGGTTTATGCATCCTAAGATAAGTTCGTTAAGGAACCACACAATTCCAAGAAATTTTTCCTATTCCAATTAACATGAAATATATTCAATCCGATTTCAAGTTAGAAAAAAAACAGCAACACAGCTCTGTGCTAGAGTTTTTTTTTTTTTTTTTTGAGTAAACAAATTTGTCAGTGAATTTTTTGGTCTATTGGCAAGGTATCCAGATTTTTATCAGCGCGTATCTGGGCTGCATAAATCCGGGCAATTTCATATAACAACCTGGCAAAATTCAGCCATTTGATTTCAAAATTGACGACCAAAAATCCGGACAATATACGGGAAAATTTGGTCAAATTGTCAAATTGATAAAATAAAATTGATTGGTTTTTATGAAAGAAGCTCAAACATTTATTTTTGGAGGCATAAATAAAAAAAAAAATTATAAGCAAATTTGTTTTTTTTTTCGATTTTCAAAAAAAAACCGGGCAAAATCTAGGCCTCTTCAATCAAATCCGGGAAACCGGGCCGGGTCAAACTGTTCCCAAATTTTGTATTTAACATTCGGACAAACCCGGATGAAACCGGGTAATTTGGCAACCATCTTCAGCCACTGTTTTTGCTTGGATACGTTTTATAAGTCACAAAAAGTGCATTGATGGGCTTTCGAAATCAAATCACCACTTCGAGTTTTAGTTCAGTTAAAACAACATCTAGGCGTGGTCTTGTGGTAAAATGTTCGATAATCACCACGAAGGTCGGGTTTCGATCCCCAAGCCGGGCAAAATTTTTTTCAATAAGTAGTTTTGTAATTTAGCGATATATGTAGGAAAGAAGCAATTGAGCAATTTGTCGAGTTTGGAATCCGGCGCGTGGCATCATGGCGGCACCGGTACAGAACACAGTAAATAATCAAGAGAAGGTGATACGAAGAGAGAGATTTTTTTGCTCATTTTGCGATTTTTTGGAAGCTGAATTAAGAGGCCGCTTAAAGCTGAATAGAAAATCATTAAGATTTGTTTTGGAACTTGAAAGTATCAATAAGAACTTAAATTTTGAGCTGCATAGAGCGTACTTCATATCAATAATGGGGCTGTGTAAGCGTTTTTGTACCTGTTTTATGGGACTTTTGGTTGCTTGAGTAATTACCCAAGCATTTCCAGACCCCTTTCGGCCTTCTCCCCTTGTAATAAATTTCTTACAAAACTACCCCCCCCCCTCCCCCCCTTCTGTAAGATCTTAACACATTAAGGTACGTGAATAAATCTTAGTCGGGGAACATCAAAACTCGGCATTCTATATCACAGAATCCACTGGACCCAAGTCAATAAATTTCATATTTAAATAAGGTCCGCAATGTGTTAAGTTTTGAATTTTTGAGAAATTGTTTTTTTTTATTTAAATGAGTTCGGATTAAGAAAAAAAAACAATGCCAGTTATTTTCAGTCTTTGAAACAGCCACATTTGAACAAGTCTTAATTTTGTTTACAAATTAGTGATGACAACTTGCTTTTTGTTGATAGAAAAAAGGCAGCCAAATGTTTTCTTAGATTACGTTAGTGGTGCGAAAGGATAGTTTTACTTAAACCGAAAACCTGTATCCCAGGAATAGTTCTCTAATACCGAATACAGGTTTTACGTCCAAAACCAGTTTTTTTTTGTATTGATAAATAACAAGGTTAATAACTAAACTTGAAGAAATGTTTAATTTTACTAAAAATAGAATTCACCATTTGTTTACAAAAGTTTTGCTGCTCGATCTTTTATTCATAACCGCGTGAGATTTAACATTATTAACTTTAAATCTCTGTGGTCAACAGTAAAATATATGAAAAACTTTGATAAATTTAATAGGTGAATAAGTCCACAATGCAAAGATCAATTTCCATTTATAATTGGACAACGTACTGCTGTTCAGAACATTAGAATTACAGCAAATAATAAATGTTTTTGTTTACATCCGAATAACAACGATCTAAAATTCTTTCTTTCAGTCTTATTTTTATAACTAGATACTTTTTTCAATGTTAATTTGTTCAAATACATTTTTTTGGATTATTTGGAGTTTTTTTCTTACGCTTGATATTTTTCATTTTCGTTTTTTTCTGGTTTTATTTTTTTATATCACTGTTTGCAATTCCCTTGGCTGTAATGCTAGTTCCGGCTGAAATATTGAACTTCTTTCTTCGCTTCGTAGAACCTTCTACAAAAATGGCTCGTTTAGTGTTGATAAAATCCTGGAAGGTGTTTTCATTGTTTCAGTCCGATTCGGCGCATACGAAATTGATCTTAGCAGTGGTTCCAGACTTTCCATCAAGGTTTTTAACAGTGCTGGGAAATGTGGCTTCTGTAGAGTTTTCGCTAAAGCCATGCCTTTTCTTTATAAGTCCAAAACACTTATCTCGCTTCATATTCGCGTCATGGGACAAAAAAAAGCTTTAAGGCTATGGAAACCGCGATCTTAGCTTGGTCCATTTTCACCCCCATTTGTACATTTTGGACACTGCTTCAAAAAATTGGAATACTCTTAACATATTCATCCAATTTGTAGAAAAAAAACTAATTCTGGTTAAGCAGATTCCAATGAACGTTTTTATCAGGAAAAGAACCGTGAAATTTGCTGGTGTTTTACATTTAACATGACAAATTTGTGGAATGAAGTTCGTTTGCCATTATGACACTGAATTTAGACGATTTTTCGAATTAAAACAAAATTTTTAAGAGACAAATTTTTTAAAGCAAAAGAAGAAATGATATGTCGGTTCTGACACTAATGAAGATATTTCAAAAACAAACATTTTTTTTTTATTTTGGCCCATACTCACCCCCCAGGCGCACGACGGTACTATAAATGTAAACACACGTGTTTGAGTATAATCTCACCGCTCAATAGTGTTAGTAGGGCAGAGTAAAACATCGCAGAACGTCAAAGTCAGATCCATCCGAAAGTGATCTAAAAAGGCTTTCGGATGGATATAAGCTCTGTTCACTGCTCGAATGGAAGCTTTTTGCCACTTGAAATTTAATACTTGTACAAATTATGAATGTGTGTATAATATTAGTAGGAAGGTTTTTTGATTATATTCAATCCTCATTTTCGTAGCATACCATACACTTGTAAAGAGTTCAGTCCAAACCAATCCGCCGTGTACTACACATCGCAAATAAAACCCCCCCAATTATCGAACCGAAAATAAAACTTGTCGTTTTAAGTTTCTTAACCAAATCGTCGCGAGTTTTCTAAGTTTGTCCGAAATAGTGTTCCGGTTCCAAAACATTTGGTCCTTCGAGCCGGATGACCGTCCGGAAGTGGTTCCGGGACATAATTGGACTTTAAGCAGTTTAAGTGAAGAACGCCGTTTGGTCAAGCTCAAAAGTGTGAACCATTTTGGGCTCACAAAATCGCCATAGCGATTGTGAACAAGAAAGACAAAGTGATTGTTAACGCTAACAAAGCGAGTGCATTTTTGAACGCTTGGCTTGGATGCAATTAAGTGCATCGGACTCCAGTGTCAGCCATCGCGATCTCGGAACAATTGCCCACCGATTACCTGAAGCATAGTGGTGAAGTGAAGCCGATACATAGTACAGCTGATCAAACATCAACGAAGCAGAGGACAGCTGATTGAACAGCAGCGCATTAAAGGACAGCTGATCTTGAGCCACCAGCACACGACGCAACGTCTGAAGAAGCAGTTTTCCGGAATAAACGTAACAGGAAGTATTGAAGAAGGCTTGGTGCATGAGGCCAAAATAGTGCAAATAAAAATAAAGAATTGATTGTGAATTGATCTTTGATTGCATGAAGTGTGGGCCCTGTCCGTTAACTATAATTGGTCTTGGATTTCTTATTGGCATTTTTACTTTGCTTTACACTGGTTGTGCCCACTCGCTGCTGTCAATTTCGGGTTGCTAGTCTCACAAATTCGCGTCGCGATCGGATGGAACGTCGAGTTGATCAAATTTAAGTGCATATACCCTAAGTCAGAAGCACATAAGGTGCATGTCAGAGCACATTAAGGTGCAAGTCAGAAGCACAGAAGGTGCAAGTCAGATTTTTTTGGTCAGAACTATTCAGTACTGGACGGATTGGGTCCAAGGTGTTTGAGTTTGTCAGAAAATACAAGTTTGTTGAAGAATTTAAGTTTGAGTCGGAAACATATCAGAATTAAGTTTGAATGGTCAGAAATTAAGTTTCAGTCGAAGATCTTATCAGAATTAAGTCTAAATCAGTTTGTGTCGGAATTCTTAAGTGAATATTTTCGGAATCTTGTTTGAAACTTGTCAGAATTGAGTCTGAGTCAAAATTTAAGCTCTTGTCAGAAATCTTGTCTGAATATTGTCGGAAATCTCTTTCTGAAATATTGTCAGAAATTAAGTCAGTGACATTTGGTCTGAAACTTGTTAGAAATTGAGTCAGTTTACAAGTCGTCTGAAAAATTGTGAAATATTAAGCCTGTGTCAGAAAAGAAAGCGTCAGTTTAAGAACTTGTCTGAAGGTACAAGTTTGAATTCGTCAGAAACTCGAAGCCTGAGTCAGTTATAAGTAATTCTGTATTGGACGAATCGGGTCCAAGGGTGTCTGATTTGTCAGAAATTGAAATTCGTTCGATATTTCACCAGAAATTAAGAATAAACTCCTGAACTGCAACAATAAATTCGCCTACGTCAGTATTGTGTCAGAAATTCGTCAGTTTTGGACAAATTTGGTCCAAGTTGGTCAGATATTTTGGAAATTGGAAATTGGTTTCTCGTTTTCCCCAATTTGGGTTGAATCGCTGCTTTATCAGCTCTGAAGCTTCAGAGTTATTGAAATTTAAGTAGTAGTGAACAAAGTTTCCAGTCAGAATGGCGAAAAATGTTCAGTTAAAGTTGTTGCAGAAGAGAGAGAGGCAAATAGTGCTTCTCATGGACAGTGTGGACCGATTCGTGCAGAATTATAATCCAGAACGAGATGAGTGTCAGATAAGTTCTAGGCTTGAGGCCTTAGAACCTGTGTTCAATGAATTTCAAGAGGTGCGTAGCAAAATTGAAACGATTGTGTTAGAAAGTGAGGAGAAAAAAGGCAAGGAGCTCTACGGTGACGCCAAAGATGAAGCTGAAGCCCAACGTGAGGAAGAAAACGACATGCTGCTACTGAGTTTCCAAGAACGTTTCTTCCAGTTGAAGGGTGCGCTGTCGAATCTTCAACACAAACATGAACAAGCTCCAAACGACAACTCCTCTCACCATCAAGGACATGCGAACATGGGTTCGAGAGTTAAGCTGCCAGAAATTCGATTGCCCAGTTTTAGTGGAAAACTTCGCGAATGGGTCTCATTCCGCGATAGTTTTCAAAGTTTGATCCACAACAACGGACAACTCGCCCCCATGGAGAAGTTCTCCTATCTCAGGTCATCGTTAAGCGGCGAAGCACTCGAAGAAGTTCTCTCTATCGAACTCTCAGACGTCAATTACACTGTCGCCTGGGAGATTCTGACAGCGCGCTATGAGAACAAGAAGCTGATTGTGAAGGCGTACCTAGACGCATTGTTTTCGCTTGAACCGATCCGGAAAGAAAGTTTTGAGAGCATCAACAATCTCATTAGTGAGTTCGAGAAGAACTTGTTGATGCTGCAGAAGGTTGGCGAGGACACCGATGGTTGGAGCACCATTCTAGCGCACATGCTTTACACGCGACTGGACTCTGTCACTTTAAGAAGCTGGGAAACACAACACAACTGTAAAGAAGTACCCAAATACGAGGACATGAGGAAGTTTCTGCGCAACTACTGCTCCGTTCTTCAGTCAGTTGCCCCAACGAAAGAACCCCGCTACAACACACCAGATCATCATCAGCCAAGAACCCAATCAGCAAGCTACACAACGTTTAAGTCCTCAAACCAGTGTCCATTTTGTAGTGAAACGTGGCACTCACCGTTTCACTGCCAGAGATTCCTTCGATTGAAGATATCAGAACGTGTTGAAGCCGCCAATCGAAGTCGAGTTTGCAGAAATTGCCTGCAGCCTGGTCATTTTGCGACGAACTGCACTCGTAGCAGTTGTCGGTTGTGTCAACAAAAGCATCACACTATGTTGCATGCTACGCGATCCTCCGTTCCAAATCCGTCAATATCGAGACTCAGTCAACTGTCAAACGCACAACCTATTAATCAAGAAAGCACCCATATTTATCCACAGCAAGCATATCAACAGCAAAGACAACAAACCATGCCAATAGTTACGGAAACACACACTCAACCACAACATGCAACACACAATTCACCAAACACAACCACACAAATCAATTCACCTATGCCAAGCACAAGCCAAAGTTACGTAGCATTACCTGTTAAGCCTGCATCAAATACTCTGCTCCCTACCGCTCTTGTCAAGATCAAAGACCGCTACGGTAACGCTCTGATTGCAAGAGCCCTGCTGGACTCTTGTTCGCAACATTGTCTGATGACAGAAGAGTTTTCGAGAAAGCTGAAGCTCGAAGAAACACCCACGTTTTTGTCAGTTCAGGGTATTGGGTCATCTGAGTCAGTGTCAACGAAGACCATACACGCTGAAGTCTGCTCACGTGCACCAAAAATCTCCAAATTCCAAGAAACCATACAGTTTTTCGTGTTGCCTAAACTAACCCCACATTTACCATCGACATCGTTTGATCCTCCGTCCATGTCACTCCCAGATTCCGCCTTGCTAGCCGATCCTTACTTCTACGAGTCAAGGCGGATCGATATTGTCATTGGTGCCGAGTACTACTTGGAGTTGTTGAAGAATAAGGGAAGAAAGGTCACGAAGAATGGTCCCACGCTTCACAATTCGGTTTTTGGTTGGATTGTGTCAGGTCGAGTGGTCGAATCTCCGCAAAAAGTTTCCCATACCCCAGTCTGTTCGTCAAGCACTTACAGAAGCAGCTCACATGGCTCTAGAAGCTGGAAATATGTCGCGTTGAGACCGCAAACTGAATTGAAAAACCCACAGTCAGAAACGAAGAAGTACGGTTTGTCACTACCCTCCCAAAGAATGAGTCAGTCGAATGAATATGAACAAAAAGTCAGATTGCGTCAGATATTCTCAGGATCAAGCTCTTGTCTGAAGTAATGAAATCAGTAGGAATTAGGTTAAGAAAGTCGTATCGATTGAGTCAGAAACTCTTACTGAGAAACCGATGGAATTTCCCTATCTTATCTCGTATTGCTTGACAAAACAATTACCTAGTCATGCATGTTAAGCTGCGACTATTTTGAATATGCTCAATTTCCTCAAGCCTTTTAGTGAAGCCCAATTTATTCAAAACCCACATCGGTTAAGGTTGCTCTGCATTATCTGTTGTTGTAAGGGAGCATGAAGTTTCCAACGGAATGCTTACATGTTAAAGTTAAGTCCGCATAAGCATTACAAGTCATATTGATTGAAGTTTCCTCCTGCCGCCTTAAGTATCATATAGCTTGAAGAATCATACACTCTTGAGAATCTTATCATTTGAAAAACTACCTCATACCGCATGAAGCATAACATCGCTTTAAGAATCTTCGAGATTGACATATCAGTCGCATTTTAAAAGAAGTAGAACTAATCCCTCAGGCCTGAACCGTACGCCTAAAATATTGGCGAGCTTTGTTAAAGGATGGAGGTCCCTGAAGATGGGATGTTAAGGGATGTCATCACTCTACCAAAAATCATCAGACGTCGTAACGAGCGTAGGCGGAAGCCATGTGCTTCCGCAACCAGGGAAGTCTCTGTTTATTTTAGCGGCTTTCATAATATTAAGCACTCTTCTTATGCATTCAGGAATCCCTCCATCGGTCGATGGAGGTTCAACACCAAACACCCACGAAGCCATCGATCAGCACCAAGACGAGCATACCCACGTCCGTGTGCCAGGTCCATATGCTAGCAGAAGGCCGTTAGTCCGTTGGTGCAGCGCCCGTGAGCAACAAATCTAGCTGCGTGTCGACAGCTTCACACAGCCACACAGCTGCAGTCGACAGCCACACAACATGAGAAACAGCAGCCAGCTAGACCCATTGCACTCATCTCCTGGCCTTCCCCGGTTCGTGTCCACTTAAGAAGGCTCTGGGGGTCCATATGCTGATCCGTCTGTGTGCTGCCAACCTTCAGCTTGCTTTCGTCACCTCACACCACTTGAGCCAGCCGACATACCTGTGCGCAATTTGTGCCCACAAACCAGATCCAGTTGCATCGCTTCTCAAGAGACCCAACCGCAGCAATGCAGCTGATTCAGAGCGACGTTGGTCGTTTCAGGTCCACCACAGACTAGCAAGGCAATAGATCTAGTCTCAACCAAGTTGAGGCCAGCCGCTTATAATTCGAATCCATGCAGCTCATCTGATGCTGTCTATGATACAGCGACCCAACCATAGCCAATCTGCAGCAAAACCTACGGTTGAAATAAAAATGCCTAAGTGACAACGACAAATTCCAGTCAATGATGGTTCGTTACTTACCTTGTCACTTCAATTGCTTGAGCCTCTGTGAGCATCCGATCCTGCGTCAACCTCGTCAACCCAGTCGGTCGAATCCGGTCGTTTCGACAATTCATAATCGCACGAGGAAATGAGAGCTGCAAACAAAAAACAATCAACGTCACACACCATTGCCACTATCGAAGACAATTTCACCGACGGAAAGTTCAGATCGCCAATACAATTTCACGGATCTTCGAGGTTTGCAATGCATGTATTCCTTACCTTGGCAGTTCCAGGTCCGAAGCATCCAAGTAGCACCTAGCCAGCATCCAGCAGTAACACAAATATCCTCCAAATTGGAAAATCTTCCGTTCCCAGCGAGTGGCTCCAGTTCGGCGTTTCCCCCTGCAAAACAACACTACCCATACTACACTACACTAAACATATAGGAGAAAACTGAAACGTACGAATTAGTGATCAAAACAGAACACAAAATCAATATGCACATTCCAACTTATATGTACCGTTAGAAAATGAAATTTGCACAGTTTTATTCCATGCCAACACACATCGGATTATTGTAAACATTTACCGTTAGTATTGTATTGAAATGAGATTTCAAGGCGGGCGGCATATGTTTGAGTATAATCTCACCGCTCAATAGTGTTAGTAGGGCAGAGTAAAACATCGCAGAACGTCAAAGTCAGATCCATCCGAAAGTGATCTAAAAAGGCTTTCGGATGGATATAAGCTCTGTTCACTGCTCGAATGGAAGCTTTTTGCCACTTGAAATTTAATACTTGTACAAATTATGAATGTGTGTATAATATTAGTAGGAAGGTTTTTTGATTATATTCAATCCTCATTTTCGTAGCATACCATACACTTGTAAAGAGTTCAGTCCAAACCAATCCGCCGTGTACTACACATCGCAAATAAAACCCCCCCAATTATCGAACCGAAAATAAAACTTGTCGTTTTAAGTTTCTTAACCAAATCGTCGCGAGTTTTCTAAGTTTGTCCGAAATAGTGTTCCGGTTCCAAAACAACACGTTCACAAATAATGGAGTGATTCATAGAAATTTTCTATTAGAAAATCTCAAGGTGAATAAAAACATCTATATTCCAACTCAAAGATTCATTGTTTGTCAAAATTGGAAATACAAAGATGACTTCAGGGTTTTTAGCATTTAAAAACATTTTATTTTTCGCATAAGTGGCTCTATTCTTTCTTTTAAAGAGCAATCCCAGAGGGTCAAATCTAGTATACAAATTTAGACTACTGATTGTCCGAAGCAAGTAAACGCGACATTCCTTCCCTCCCATGAAAGTTCAGAAAAAGCAAGCGAGACTCAACACTAAAAATTTTAAAATCTCAATCTTATTTTGATGATAATCAATATAGTTGTTCAAGAGTAACAATATTGATTCAGAATTGAAGTCAAAAACTCGAAAACTAATCCTAAGTTCAGAATTCTGTGACAGATTTTCAAAACTTTCTTACTTTTTGATGATGTTGAATGTTTATTTAAAGAGCGTTTTAACCTTCAACTGCAGCCTTCACTTGTTAATCGAAATATAGTTCAGACTACTAAATTTTGATAAAAATTTAACTCACTGTACTACTGTTTCAGAAATTTTAAATCTAAATCCAGTTTAGGTTTCTTAATTTTTATTTCGAGACATCATATCATATCAAAAATTAAAAGCTGCTTGAAATAATGGTTCAAATTTGGTGTTGCTATTCATTCAAAATTTGTTGCATAATTTTCGAATCATATATTCATTTTAAATATTAAAATAAGAAACCAACCTGAGTTTTTATTTCACATTCAAATTTAAAGCTTTTAAACTTAATTCTCATGCAGAATCCAAACATAACGAAGCTTAAAATGGCGATTCATTCAACGAAACCCATATATATATTGAGATTCACAAGTCGGATTAAAAGTGATTTCAGATTGAAACTCAAAACATCAGAAATTGAATGATAGATTCATGAACTAAAACTCAGTCTTTGGCTCATATTTGGTATTCTTATCTGAAATTAAGATTCAGAAATGGTTTTGTCGAAAACTTTAGAAACCGTATTGAATTGATGAAATCTAAAACAGATTCCAAATTCATATTTTGAACTCCAGCTAAATCCTAAATTTAGTTTAACATGTAGGATACAGATTTTTACTGCAAAATTTAAATCACTCTCTTTTGCTACAGAAAATTTGATTTATTTCTGTCGATAATTAAAATTTTAACTTTCCTAAAGAGTTTAATTGGTTGAGCTTATTTGATTTAAGGATAGAGTTTTTTTTAAATTGAAGACATTCTTGAAATATTTGAACTTATTCTATACTTCAATCAAATAATCTAAATCTACCAGACTCTTGAGCAAGTTCAAAAATTTTATCATCGATGAAAGTTTCGTTTTTTTTTTGTTACCGAAGGCTTCATTATACAAATTTAGCTTACAATTTTAAAGATTTATGGACATATTTTCGAAAGTAAGTAGGTATTTAACTTTTTTTTTGTTTCGATTATAGTCGTTTTACCATCTTTATGGCATTCGCGACTTTATCAACGGTGCAGTTGGTGGATCGTTATTGAAAAACTTATCCGGTACAACTGTGTTCGATGTTTGCTCTTGGGCTCGAACTCGTGGACATCGGCTCAGGTATTTATTATGAAAACAAATATATGTTAACAAACTTACAAATTTACATATAGTCTTATAGTACTATTTTTTTTTCAACTTTTGCCATTCATTCTTTGTTTGAGCAAAAATATAAATAGAAAAAAAAAACAGTCACCAGACCACCGCCCCGCTCCTACAGCTTTTCCTACAGCTCTGTTAGTTTCAAATTATCGTCGGATGAAGAACATATAAAGTGATCTAATTTTTCAAAAGACCTAAAGCCAACATAACCTAGAGTTGTCATCCGTCCTGCAAATGCGGGACTTATCACGTTTTTTGATGTACATATGTCCCGCTGTCCTGCATTTTCCTCGAAATTTCCCGCTTTTTTCTTGGAAAACTTTTTCAAAGTTAACTGACTAACAATGAAAAAATAAACTTTTGTCTCAATTTTAATTCTGTGATGAACAGAAATTCTTTCAAATACGTCTTTTTCTCAAAACACGCAGCATTTTCATAGTTTATACATATAAGACAATACTGAATAATTTTAAAACTCTTAGCATTACAGTAAGATTCTGATTCAGTTGAGTGTTCTTGGAGCATATTCATCCAACGTATGAAGAGAATTTTGTTTAAGTTGCTTGCAAATAATTACAGATTGTAGAATTATAGAGATTTATTTTTTCGTCGAAATCTTTATTAAATTGCCTTATGTTTTACACCAACTTTTCCGACTCAATTGTCAAAGTTTACCAAGATGTGAGTTTTCTTGAGTTTTAAAATTTTCAAACAAATAAGCAAACAAACTTATTTCTAAACAAATTACATAAAGGTTTTTTACCCGATATCAAATCCGCTGTTTACATGTAAGACTTGAAATATTTTCTCTCAAATCACGTGTAAGAAAAACTGACCAAAATCAATCCGCGTTCAAAAAACCTTAGTGAACTTTTTATGAACAACTTTGGCTGATAGTATACGTAGAAGTTTGGCTACACAATTAAGCTTTTTTAAGAGTTTTTTTTTTAATATCCCGCTTTTTTCGTCTGTATGCAGTTTTTTTTCGTGAAATGTCCCGCTTTTTTCTGAAAGTATCCAGTAACACTAACATAACCTCAAAAATCGTCTCCGGTCGAAAACAAAATTAACAACTTTTTATTGAATACCTATTATACTGCCGCTATTAGCAAGAATGTCCCATATGCATTTTCGTCATTTTTCAGTTTATCTCAAAAATCGTTCAAATACAGTTAGTTCTTCAATTAAGACTAAAAACTTTCATAACTTTGTTCTCAATATATGTGAAAAAATACCAAGTCGTGCCTGTCCCATATGAAATATACCCGCAAAGCTGTCCCATATGTATATTTTTACAGAATGCTTTAAATTTGCTCCTCTAATCTACGTTAATTTTACAAATATTCATACAATGTGTGCAACAAAATAAGCATTCATTGAAATTACGGACTAGATTTCGTAAGACTAGATAAAACAGTACAGTAAAGTCAAAAATAGCAATTTCCATAATTTTTACAAGCTAAGTTTAGCCTTATGGGTAAATTCCACCAAACTGTTTCATTTTAAAATTTCGCATGAGGCTTATTGAATTGTTCGTCGTAAAACATGGAAAATAATCTGCTACAAAGCCATATTTTTTATGTTTTTGTCATGCTGTTATTTGTTGCTTGGACTTTCATAAAATCTTTGAACCAAAATACGCGTACCTGGTAGCACACGCGTAGGTCATATTGTATTGATTTTTCTCATTAAATATTTGCAGCCAAGAAGCTTCGCTTTTTCTGATTTAGCATTAATTTAATTTGTAGATATTTATAGTCTCTTGAAAAGAATATCGACCAAAAAACTTTCCAAAAGATGAAGATAAAGGTTGTTTTATTCATGGAATTTTATTGATGTTCATTTAATTTTAGACCTACTCAATTCTCACGATAAAATTACGTTATCTTTATCTAAATATGTCATAAACATCATTTCAAACTTATTTTTATCAGTAAACAACCAATAAAGTGAATAATACACCGCAGATAGAGAGAATCAAATGATCAACTGACAAAAGAAAAGCCAAATATGGGACAGACTTGCGGGTACATTTAATACGCATGCGGAATATACTCGCAAGGCTGTCCCATCATTATTTTCTCCTCTGTATCAACAACTTCCAAAGCAAAAAAACATTGGACGAAATTCTACAACAATTTTCTTCATATCTGTGAAGAAAGAAATAGAAAAGGTAAAGTTTCAACCGAGAAATCCACGAAAGTTTATAAAAATCTTTAAAGCCGTTTTTCTCGGTTCGTTGTTTTTGCATATGGGACAGACTTGCCGGCAGCGGCAGTATATTTGATTTATTTTCTGTATTTTTGTTTTCAATCTTGATTTGATCTATTGACTAAGAAATGGTCTTAATTTGAATGAGAATTCGTAAATGTGACTGAAAATTTCAATTTTATCTGTATTTTGATTCTAATAATTTTACTTTTCAAGACACGAATATCCCAGGAGTGGTAAAGTGTCTCTAATAAACTTAATAATAATTATAATAATAATTTTACTTATCAACGATACAGTAAAATTGAGCGTTAAGAATGATCCTCATTGTGACTTGATTTACAAATGGCTCAAGTAAAATTTCGAAGGTAACTTCTTGAGTTGTACTACATCTTCTTCTTAAGAAGAAATAAAATACCATTCTACCAGATTTCCATTCTGAACAAATAATTACTCACGAACCGACAATTCGTCTTTGTAATTGAAAAGTACATCCTGCAGCTGTGTTATTCAATTCCGAACTCGAAAACTGCACCTAGGTTCCATTTCAAGCTGCCTAATTGCAGCTAGTCATGTCCTGTTGCAAAGCCACACAACCCATCCCTGAGTCCCGAAATCGGAAATCGGAACTACATACTAGTATGGTGACCAACTTTCCACCGTTCTAGGCTGGCAGAATGTCGAGCTAACAAGCTGGAAAAATGAAATTTCCGTTTCCGTGCGCTAGGCTAGATCCGGTCCATGGATGATGGCCAGCCTGAAAATCCGGGCAGGACAATCTGGCACGCACTTTTAGTTACCGACAACCAAAAAAGGGAGATCATCAATTCATGTGTGTGTCCCCTCTTGGCAGCCAGCCGGAAAAATCGAGAAGCTTGTTTCCCAATGCTTTTAAAAGTCTTTCTGTGTGCGAATGTACAATTGTACATCCCTACATATGTGCTCCGGCAAGCATATTTGCATCAATTGACTTCCAGGCCAGGCTCAGGCATTTGACAAAAATTCAACTACATACACCCAAAGGTGCCGCTGAGGGTTTCTAACCGATTCCGATGCCAGTTTCGAATTTCCATCATTAGATTTGATATTCATCGCATTCGCCACCAGGGGGCGAGAAAAGCCTGGGAGCTTTTTGGCTGAAGGAGGAAAGGGTGAAGCATAGCATACACTCGCTAGGCAATTGAAACACGCACATACGACAATTTAATGTGCTCGCTCCGAGGAAAAACCCCGATGTCGCTTCTGCCCGGGGTGAGTTGTCTTCCAAGGGAAACACTGTAAAAAATAATTTGTTTCAAAGTCCTCAAAAGTTTTGACCAGAACACTTTTTTAATATTCTACCAGCATGATTAAATTTCAATCGCCATTAATTTTTCCTCTAAACCGTATCGAACACCACAAGTCTTACTCATATAAAGAATCTTATGGCTTTAAAAGGCCCCAAGTAAGACTCATGGTGAGCAATTTGTGTTGTCGGAATTTGCCAACGTGTGTTGAAGATGTGGCAATCACCTATGTGACTGCATATTTTTCAGACGAGCACTAGATAGGCGGACACAACACTTCCCATCAAACAAGGAAATTTTAGATTGTGCCAGGCTTGATTTGAGGAGTATTTTTCGATTTATACCACTTTAAAATGAGAAAATTTGGAAAAATTCTGAAGCACAGATTTGAAGGCCTGGAATAATACTTACGTTACGTGAGATTTCCTAGGAAATTTGAATCTACCATCGGATGCAGTGGCTTGTCTCTCGCTCAATTTGAATCCTTTCGATTTGTTTCCAGGGGATTAAGTTAGGGTTGTCTAACCTGATTTACCGAAACCGGAAAACCGCAATTTTTTAGGGGTTTAAGCAGACACCCCTAGATACCCAGACAAGTTTGCATTTAAAAAACCTGAACACCCCTCAATTTGAAGATGTGTGTTGTGTAGAATGTTGCTTCTATTTTGATTTTGGAATTCACTCAAAATGGCGTCCAAGGAAGAAGAGCAGCGTATCAAAATTTTGCACCCGAGCTACTCGCACGCAAAGCTGGCAAAATCGCCAAAAGTTGCCAAATCAACCGTTACAAATGTAATTAAAGTGTTTGAGGAACGTTTGTCAACAGTCAGAAAGTCTGAATCGGGAGGAAATCGAAAACCGGAAGCCGCTGAGACGACAAAGAGAGTTGCCGGTAGTTTCAAGCGAAACCCTAACCTCTCTCTCCGAGATGCCGCAAATAAGCTGGGTGTATCGTCTACAACCGTGCATCGAGCTAAAAAACGAGCCAGACTATCGACTTACAAGAAGGTAGTGACTCCAAATCGCGATGATAAAAAAGTACGACGGCCAAATCGCGATCCCGGAGGCTGTACACGACGATGCTGACGAAGTTTGACTGCGTGGTAATGGACGACGAAACCTACGTCAAAGCCGACTACAAGCAGCTTCCGGGACAGGAGTTTTATACGGCAAAAGGAAGGGGAAAGGTAGAAGATATTTTCAAGCACATGAAACTGTCAAAGATTGCGAAGAAATATTTGGCTTGGCAAGCCATCTGTACCTGTGGCTTAAAAAGCAGCATTTTCATAGCATCCGGGACTGTCAACCAAGAAATTTACGTGAAAGTGTGTTTGAATAAACGTCTGTTTCCTGAAGAAACACGGTTGTTCCGTACTGTTTTGGCCGAATTTGGCATCTTGCCATTACGGTTAAAAGGCCATGGAGTGGTACGCCGCCAAAAACGTGCAGGTGGTTCCCAAGGACAAGAACCCTCCCAACACGCCAGAGCTCCGCCCAATTGAGAAATACTGGGCTATTGTCAAGCGGAACCTAAAG
This sequence comes from Uranotaenia lowii, assembly GCF_029784155.1. NCBI lineage: Eukaryota > Metazoa > Arthropoda > Insecta > Diptera > Culicidae > Uranotaenia > Uranotaenia lowii. The sequence goes on from NC_073691.1 coordinate 43,343,457, forward strand.
AAGACCAAAAAAACTATTAAGGACGAGCAGCAGTTCAAGGCAAACTGGCTTTCTGCGGCGAAGAAGGTGGACAAGGTGACTGTACAAAATCTGATGGCAGGGGTTAAGCGTAACTTCCGGCAATTCGGATTTGGAAAAGCGGAAGCCTAACTGATTATTTTTCCTGAATTTTATACTAATTAAACTTGAAAAAGAAATGTAATTGAATTTTTAAAATAAACGATTTCACCGATTCACACACGTTTTCCCTTGTATTCTTTTGAAAAGTTGTTGATAAATTACACAAGGCCCAAAAATTAACATTTTTTTTCGAGGTGCAATGAATTCAAAACGTACTTTGATTATTAGTTATTGAAATAACTGTTCAAAATAAATTGAAATTATTTAAGGCAGTTTTGCACTTTTTTGGCAAAACTTGAAACATGACATTTTAAAATTAAAGTGTAGATACAATTATCAAGTTTCATCTAGACTTCGAGTAATTTTGAGCTCTACAAAATAGTTAAAGGAGTTTTCTATTTGTTTTTTCCTCATTCAACGAATTTTTAAAGAAGTTCTAAACCAAATTCCATTTTAGATACTTTTTAAAGCATAAGTATATTCGTTTTGCAGTTTGCAACAAATTTGAGAATAAAATCATTTTTTTTAACTCTCTGCAGTAAGGCTGGAACAAATATCAATTTCTTCTTTTGCCCTCCCCCCCCCTCCCCTTCGAAATTTCCATAACAAGACCAAGAACCAAATTTTGGAAGATGGAAGTTAATTCACGTTTTGTATTCTTGATTTTATTCAATTTTTCAATAAAAAAAATAGTTGATTTATAGCTTTTATGCAATAATATAGTATGCAATTTTCTTGCATTCAAGCTTTCGTGCAATTTATTCCAATTTATTTGTTTTTCGCATTATTTTTTATCGTCCCCCCCCCCCTCGCGATGTTCCAACTCCAAGTGACAAGAGAAGGATTTGAAATTTGTTCCGGCCTAATTTAAAAAAAATTGTTATTATATCTATAAAAATTAAAAAAAACTGTTTAATTTTACTTTATTATATCATTTATCATCATCATCAAAATATTATTCCTTAAACGAAATCAGAATCAGATTTTTTCTTCTGTATGGTTTGATAGTTAATCAGTTTTCAATGATTGATTTCATTTAACACTGACACATTTTAAAACTCCATATATTCGAAATTAAATGCAATGGCCAAAATTTGGCAAAAAATTCAAGTTCAGAACGCTAAAATCCACCAAATGAATCATTTAATCATAAGCACCAAAATAATGTTCCCTTGAGTAATCAATTAAATTTCATAAATATGTTTTTATAATGGTTCGGCGTGTTTATTGATACCTTCTTAAATGTTCAAAATTTATCTTTTTCATCTTCATATATTGTTTTAATTGTCAAATGAATTTACTGAATTCGTCCATATAAACCATTCAATATTTTTGCAATATTGTCGTTATTTTACATAGGATTGGGATGAAAATTTGCACACGGTAGTTTTCAGGGATGGGCAATCGATTTCAGATGTCAAATGTTTTGCCAGGGGTCGACGAAAGGGGTCGTGCATATAAATTCAAAACTGTTTTTAACAATATTGACGTTATTATGCAATGGATTGCTTTGAAAATTTGCACACGAAAGTTTTGAGGGAAGGGCAATCGATTTCAGTCATCAAAGATTGTATAAGAGCCCCGAAAGGGTTCTAGCTTTTTGGCAATAATTGCGTTGTTATGCAAGGATCCAGCAGAAATTTATACACGTGGTTTTTTGGCACGGTCAAAGGATTCCTGATTTCCAATTTAGTAGCAGACAACAGACAAAGTGATCGTCCAATATTTTGGCAATTATTACTTAACGATGAATTCAGAAGTGCATCTGGAAAATGCTTGGCAATTGGCTTTCATACAAACTGTTCATGACATATTCTAAGTTGAAAGCGAAACGGAGTTCGTATGGGATCAGCTAGTAATTAATAAATTGTTATCGTTATCCTTACAAATAAGGCAACAACAAGGCAATAAGGTACAAATTTCAAATCCTTCTATTGTCACTCGGAGTTGGATCATCGCAAGGAAGGGGGGGGGGGGGGGAAATAAAAAATAATGCAAAAAACAAATAAATCGGTATACATTGTATGAAAGCTTGCATGCAGTTAAATAGCATACTGTATCATTGCACTAAATCATGTAATTTTCTTTCGAAAAAATCAATAAAATCAAGCATACAAAAGGTGATAAAACTCTCATTTTCAATAATTTGTTTGTTTGCTCTTGTAATCTCTCGGATATTTGATAAATTTTCCGAAATCAAATCCGCGACAAAAGAAGAAAATGATATTTGATATATCATATCCTTAACCTGAACTATTGTTTATAACTGACAGGCTCACGTACTCCTAACAATAAACATTAAACATTAAACATTTGTTCTGGCCTAATCATGGTTAAATTTTTACCTGATCTGACATTTATGTTAGGATTCAGTTTTTTTATCGATCTGTCTTTTGGAAATATTTATTCAAAAATTTGAAAACAAGAATGCTGGACTGCTTAGAAATTATTTCGAAGCAAATTTCTAGTTCAGCATAAGGAACATCATTTTGAAAATTTATCAATGTGTTGGTTCAGACCATTTCGGATGAGTAAAACTAAAACACCTTTCCTTGTCGACGACTTAAAATAGAAGAGGAACTTTATTGGGTTCAATTTAAAATTACAGCTTTTCCCGCGATTTGTGTAAATACATGAATAAATTAACGGACTGGCAACATTATAGCGATGAAAATATATGAAAAAGGACAAGTCTGCTTTCAGGCGTTATTCATCCAATACCGTCGAGAATAAACAAATGACTTACCTTTAACATTGATTTGAAACTTTCTATGTGATTTGTTTCGGAAATTTAAATTTATTTAATCAGTAAAATTTATTATTTTTTAAATTGTGTGATATTAATGTGTAATGAAATGATGTTGGAAATTCAATTCCTTGTTTATTGTGTAATTTTGGTATTGTTATAGTTTTTAACTGCCTGTTCCCTGTAGACTCGAAAACTACTGAACCGATTTCCGTAAAACCTGGCAGAGGATATTGGAGGCGAGAAAAATTTCAATGTGTTTAAGACTCCTCCAACTTTCCAGTAGGAAGATAGAAAGGCAAGAGCGGTCCTAGGGCTCGCTCTTGGAGAGGAGGAGGGGGGGTGGTTTTATATATTTTCATAAATCGACCAATTAAAAGTACTTTAATGTGTAGTGAACAAATGTTCGTTTTGAAAGAGTGGTAGGGGGGGGAAATGCTGAACACTGCCCTTTTCCCCTAAATTTGATCTCATTGGAAAAAATTGGAAGTATTTTGAAAAAAAAGTATGGTTATTATTTTGAGCTCATAAAGGGCTCTCTCATTATAAATGTCAATTTATAAATGAAAATAATAAACTTGTTGTTGAATAGTAAAAAATAAAAAGATATTTTTCAATTGTATGTTTTTCCTGAGCTTTTTCATATTAGTGCAAGGTTATCACAACGAAATTTTAATTATTCTCATTTCGAAAAACAAATTTTAAGATAAGTTTTTGGTTATAATTGCTATGCACTTGAACCTGATTTTAGAACAGATTTTTTTTATATCTATTATTCTGGTAAATTTTTCATAACAGTGATTCGAAAATAAAGTGTTGCCTTTATCCATTCTGAAATTCATTTCTCAATTTGAATTTTATTTCCAAATCTTAATGCAAATAAAATTCTGAAATAAAATAATGAAATTTCTTTAATTTAAAACTTTATTAAGTCTAAATGAATGAAATGAAATGATAATCATTTTTTGGGAAGAATAAAAAATTTGCAACATTTGAAAAATTGTTTATCATTCCTTGAAAGGCAAAACATTAAACATTTTCAAAACGATGTTCTAGAAATGATTATAAAATATGAAATGGAGGATCCATTTCTGATAGCATATGGCGACAAATATCACATTGAAGCAAAAAAAATTAAAGTTGATTTTGACTGATTCGGGAGTTTTGAAAAAATTGTGCATATTTTTGAAAACACTGTAAAATGTAGGAGGAAAATTGCTAAAGGTGTTGTCTATGATCGGACACTACGAATTACTTCACCAAAGCTATCACCAATGGCACAAAAAAAGCAGCAAAATGATTCAAAACATTTGCACTGGTTTTGGGAGTGTGTGTTTTTCAAAACTGAATACCTATCCTACTCTTCATTAAAAGTTTTTTCACAGACTAGAAAAAAAACCATTTGTTTAAAAAAAAACTAGAGAAACATTGTCTATGACCAGAAAGCAAAATTTAAAGTTTGTAAGAGTACCAAAATAATTTTCGTTTTTCGATCCTTATCTTCTGCTAACCCTTTGAAGGTGCTAAAGTAGGGTGAGAAATGAAAAAAATGAAACTTGTAAGTTGAAATCATGTTTAATTTTTAATATTTTCTTGTCTGGCCATAGACAACAATTTGGTGTCCGGTCATAGACAAAATGCATTTCTTTTAAATTTCCTAGTATTTTGTTTGAACTTCCGATTTGATATCTTATATCTAGTGTTGTCGAAAGGTAACCAACCAACGATAACGTTTATGCGAAATTAACATTTCACAAACCGAAAAAAACTGACCAGAAGTTTAGGCGATCCTCTTCGAACTACTAGGGAAAAGCTTTCGATGCCTATCCTTAGTTTACCTTTACAGATTGGATTACCATTTTTAAAACACCTTATCAGGCTGCCATTAAATAACTTAATTTCCATGATGATTAAACACTATAAGGATCATGCGTTTTCGAAAAATCAATGTTGTCCGGCCATGGACAAGTTCCCCCCTAAAAAAATTTAAAATAAAAGTTGAAAAAAAAATTGACTGCTGAGAAAAAGTTACATAAGAGTTCTTTTCGATTTTTTATAGTTCTACGGAAGTACAGAAGTTTTAGAAAATTTCAATGAAATTCAAAATCAGAATTTCAGATATTTTCGAAAACAAACCGTTTTGCAGTCTCTTACATAGATGATAAACAAATTAGAATCTTTAATATCAAAACATTTAAAACGCTCTTTTGAGATGTAAGAAATAAAAATGGTATATCATTTTCAATTGAATTTTCTAAAAATCGTGGAATTATGTAAATTTTTTTTTAACTATTTATTATGCTTATGTTTCTGATACATACACAGCCAAAATTAACAATAAGGTGATGTTTATCGACAAAAATCCGATAGAGAACTTACGATAAAAATAGCATCAAAAACATTTTTTATATGTTTTATTTGATTGGCTATTTGTAAGTTGAACGTCCCTCGATAAATCTTTTATCAGTATTATACTCTTTCAATTTGAGATAATTTTTGATTTATTCGAGTGAATTTATTGAATTTTTTTATATATTCTCTTTTCTAATTTATAGCATTTCAGCGAATTATGCAATTCAAGTTAGAGTTGTTTGGACTAGTATTGGTTGATCTTGGATCGATCTATGGAAGATCGATCTTTTAAACAGATTATGTATATATTTCTTGAATCGATTCTTTGGCATGAAAATATGTAATGCTTTAAATTCTGCATCTATTGATGTATCTTTTAGTTTTGTACGCAATTTACATTTATACACGATTTATCGAAAAGTGGGTCTCAGACAGAAATGAAAATTGAAGGTGGAAAAAAAATCACAAAAAAAACTAATGATTTTATTTCTAATCTTGTTTGACAAGCAACGGATTGAAAACAATTGCCTTTATTTGTGATATACCTATGTCCGGTTTCAATTTTTTATTTTATGAAAAATAATCAAAAATTAAAGTTTATTAATCCCTCTAAAACCCGCTTTTAGACGAGATTTACTACAATCGACATGAAACCCAAGCCAATACTTATTTTAATTTACTTTTTACGTAGAATGATTCAAAATATATTAATCTAACAAAACAAACTAATGGAAACTGTTTGACAAGAATTTAAGAATTAATTTTTAATAACTTAGAAGCTCTTGTTTTTTTCTAGCAGTTATTCATTTCGAGCTATTTTCTAAAAAATAGGTGAAAATTCATTTCATAAAGTGTGCACTTTTTGGCAGAAAACAGAGCATTGTAAGTATTTGAAATAAAAAGATTTGAATTCAACGATCATTTTTCTCGAAGACCGAGAGTAATTTTGATTTATGCGAAAAAAAAGTTATCGATGTTTCCTATTTCTTTATTTTTCCCAATTTTACAACAAATGACAAATGTGACGAAATTTCATAAAGGTTTTAAGGCAAATGGAACCTTGGATATTTTTTTAAAGAAAAAGTCTAATTATTTTGCAATTTTCAACAAATTTGTTAAATAAGTTTTATTCATTAATAAAAAAAAACTCAAAGGTTTTCTTAAGTGTTAAAATGATAAAAAATAGTTGTCATGTTTAAATATAAAAATTACTAAAAGTTTTTTTTAAGGAACTAGAATATCTAGGCAAAATCTGAATCGTTTATTGAATGGGAGATAATAAAAAGATTGAAAATCAGTTTTCGCATTCAAAGAAGGTTTGAAAGGTAATCGACTATCAACAATTGCTTTTATTCAAAATTGACCAGTTTTCAAATTTCCACCGAACATATCATCAAAACTAGAGTTGGTAAACAATAACTAACAAACGATTGAAATTCAGAACGCCGAAATCTTTTAAAATCAGACATTTACACATAGTCAACAAAAATGGTGTTCCCTATTGTTATCATTTTGGTCGTGGTCAGAAACCCTTGGTTCACGAGTTTTTCGATATAAAAAATTAATCACGTCTAAATGCGGGGTTTGGAATAACGACAACAAATCGACAAATAGGTCAACTGGTTGCAACCAAAAATTCTGTAATTAAGTTTTTTATTCCATGTGGTTATGTAAGTTTTGGAGTAAAAAAAATGTAAAAACTGTATCCTGAACGATGAAGTTGTTCGTAGAACTAAAGTGGAATGTGATCATAAGACTAAACTTCTGTGACTTTTTCAGCGAAAAAAAATAGTTTTAAAAGGTTTAATATTAAATAATACGTAGATAAAAAAGATAGACTGGTGGTATTAAGAAGTCCTACGCTTCTAAAGCGCCTATTGGAAAATTGATCAGCCCAATGGAAATTTCACTGCAATTTGATCGTGAAACATTCCCACGGAGTGGAAAATTTAAGGGTATACCGACTTTCGTATATTTTCTGTCGATTTTATCCCGCATTGAGGGGGGGAGTGATCCCCGATCACCCCTCCTCCCCGCATAGGACCGTGCATGTAGGAAGGGAGGAGTGAGGCTCTCTTACTTTTTTTTACATAACTCCAAACTTATCAAGCAAATAGAATCAAATTTGGCATGGTATGGTATTTGGGTACGAGAAATATTTCAATCTTTCTGTAAATAGGAGGGATCCTTTCAGAGGAGAAACTCGAACAGGAAGGGGTCTTCCATAAAAAATGTTGTATAACTGAAGCACAATTCATAAAAATTTGGCGTGGATTAGTATTTGAAGTCAAATAAGGTTTCTGTTGATATTTGGTACCACACCCTCCTTTCACTGGAGAAATAGGAAATAGGAAGGAGCTCCTTTACAATTTTTAGTAAATCTTGAAAACTAATCAAGCAAATGGAACCAAATTTGGCATGGGAGGGCATTTGGAGAGAGGGAGGATTTTATATCTACATGTTTTTTGCGTAGCTATAAAACTGATCAAGCAAAGGTAATCAAATTTGGTATTGTATGATAATTGGATACGAAAAATGTTTCTATGAGAATTTAATATCCAGGTCCGCCTTCCCTGTCAGAAGGCAGAAAGGGGCGAGGGAGCTTTCCTTCAATTTGGCATACCTCGAGACATAATAGAGCAAATGGGTGATTGTATACGAAAAAGGATTGATGCCTTCCTTTGCTTTCAATGGGAACAGGGATTCCTGATAAAGGGAATTACATACAACCTAAGTTCAATGTCTCGAGAAATTATTAAGCAAATAAATTCAAATTTGACAGGGAAGAAGTTTTTGGTACCAGAAATGTTCCCATAATTATTCGAGTGGAGAGATAGGACTGAGGATAGGGACTCCCATACAATTTTTTTTTTTTGAATAAGTCAAAAACTTACCTTGCAATTTAGTATGGGAAGAAGATTGAGTAATCAAGCGAATGGAACAAATGATTGTATGATTAATTATTGATTATTGATTATTTTATACCTCTTCTTTCTTCCATTGGATATATGTGAAAAGAGAAGGGAGGGGAGGGGGGTCTTTCATATAATATTTTTGACAGAATTGGATAGCTAAACACGCAAATGAAATCTAATTCTGTTAAGGAAGGTATTTGGAAACGAGAAAATTTTCTAAATATGATTTATTGGTATCCTTTCAGCAATCCAGTGCAGGCATTGAAAGAGAAGGAGGGTTGGCATACATGTAAGACTTAGAGCAAGTTCACTGGTGTTGGGAAAAAGTGGTAGAAATTTTGACATTTTGAAAATTTTACAATGCAAAAATGTTTCAAGATCTTGGGGCGTTGTATTTTTTTACAACACTGTTTCTATTTCAGCCGTATGTGATAGAAATATTGCTATTTTTGCATCACAGCATGCGTTAAAAACCAACACGTGTTGTAAAAAAAACTAGAAGGCCACAGATCTTGAAAATATTTTTGCATGGCAAAATTTTCAAAATGTGCCGTAAGTGTCAAAATTTCTACCACTTTTTCCCAACACCAGTGAACTTGCTCTTATCAAGTAAATGGCTATATGTGGAACACAAACATATAAGTTTACGAAAAATGTTTCATAGGTAGTTCGAGTCTCCCAGCACAATTAAAGTCTAAATTTCAGCATTTAAGATATCGTTGAATTTAATATTTGTATTTAATTTTGAAACTCAACTTGCGGTAGGCATTTCGATGAGCTTCAGTCTAAATGAAATTTAATAAAAAGTATTAACATATGTTTCGAAAATATGATTTTTTTTTTATCTTTCAAGGTTTGAGCTGAAGACTTAGAAATTAGGGTATCGCCTCATAGCTTATCTTAGCTTGGTTTACTACTCATATCCACCTTAAATCATCGAACTGGAAACGCTGTGTAGTTTATACAACGAAAGAAAAAAGAATTCAGATATGGCGATACATGATATGCTTAAATATGATCATTTTTAAACTTCAGATAACATATTTGATTATACTTCGTCCAACTTATGCATTTCCAATTCCATGATCGCTGGCGTGGCTAGGCAGAACAAGTTCTACTTCGCCAATGGTTGCTACTCCGCGATTAACCGAGGCCATCAACTTTGTGCAAAGGCCAATAGAAAGCTGCTTGGGATTAGCAGTACATTCTCGTTGCACAAAATTCATGCTCTCTCTCTCCCTCTCTTTGAATATGGTTAGTAGCGGCGCCGGCCACGTCCTAGTAGTCAATGGGGGAAACATCAAAGGATGTTAGTTGGATACTTTCTAGGTTCAATCAACAACCTTTTGTCCCTAAATATTCCAATTATTAGCTTTGAAAAATTTAGAAACAAAGGTAAGTCAATATCGCCAACTATGGAAACCGTCTGTACGTCTGCGAATCTATATTCAAATATCCATGGAAAGGGTTTTGTTAGTAGGGAAGGGTTTATAGATCAGGATCCATTTTGGTTAATGGTGCGATCGTTTTTCCTACACCTTCTATGCTCCAAGATATTTCCTAAGGAAACTCCTACTTATACCTAAGAGGCAGTGATATAAGCTCCAAAGCTTTCTGAAAGACAGAAGTATTTCAATAATCATTAAAACATTTTTTAAAATATAAAGTCTTCTCCAAGCTAACTTGTTTTCCTAGCTAATGTTCCTAATATACTGATATATTTTCCTAAGCGACCTTTCAGCATGAAGAAGCCGATTATACTTCAAAGAATATTTATAATAAAAATTTTGAAATTTAAAAACTTTGTTAATGAATAACATGCGCCTCGGTGATTGGGTTAGAAATTTTAAATCAGCTGTCAGTTGTGATAATTGTTGAAGGTCGTTTTTGAAAACTCATCAGTGCAATTCTACTCTTTGCCTCATGTTGATTTCTTTATTATGGAGAAAAAAGGCTTGAGCTTGCTATCAACTATGAACAGAAAAAATAATTCGTCTCAAGTGATTTGGTCTAACCCAATGAATGCCACTAAACAGTAAAGAAAAAAAAACGTTACCAAATCAATTTTGAACTTGCTTGTGCTTGTGCTTGTGATACATACACAGCCAGATCTTGTCAGCATCCCGGTGAGTAGTAAAAGTACATTTACTACTCATCTTAACATGGCCAGGCCCACTGTGCAGTATTGAACGCAGAAACAACTGGAACACAGAGAGGAAGAAACGTGGACAACAGTACCATACGTTTCCATGGCTAGAACTAAGATTTTAACGTTGGAAGCACATATGCTAAATTTTATGTGCTCCTTGATGATGGTCCGTGTGTATTCGTCCTTCTATGGATGGAAATGATGTTCTTCTGCACAGAAATCCAAAACCACATTGTAAATGTAATATTTTCTTTCAATTTCCTTATTTTTTGTTTAACTATTATTATTTTTAAACTACAATTTGAGTATTACCGTGAAAAGCATCTAATAGTAAAAATTTGGAGTTTAGGATTTCGATGCACTATCATTTCTGGCCATTGACCTTAGATATAGCGCCTTTGCTCGCTCTTGAAAAGAAACATTAGAAGAACATAAAAATCATGATTAGTGTTCCCAAACCCCCTTCTCCCAGAAAAACTTCTTTCAAAATAATTTAATGATAAAAACAATTTTGTTGAGAAAATTTCTATGCTAAAAATTACATTCAGAGGATAAAATTTAATATGAGCACTTCATTTATATGAGTGCAAGGTTAAGATTTTTTTTTTTTTTGTTTCGATCATAGTCGTTTTACCATCTGTGCAGACCTGTCCGGAGGTCTGCAACCCGGAAGCAACACCGGTGAGCAACCCGATCTCGAACTGCCGAGGAAACTGTGCGCTACTCGGCAAGTACGCTTGCTGGCCGACTGACTGACCGACTGACTCGCTGCACGCTTGTGACGAATGACCCGGTATCGGGTTAATCCATTCACACATCCCCCTCCTATCCCAAACAAAATGATTTAATATAATTAAAAAGAAACTGTTTTGAAATCGTTTTTTTTATTAATTAAAAAAAATGCAAATCGACAATAAGTTTGTTTTTGTTTTAGAAAACTCGTCTACTTGGCATTTGCCAGGATGCATAGATGGACTGATGTGAAGTAGGTACAAACAACTTGCGCTACAATTCATGGTCGATGCTTTCATATCTCATTTCCACCTCTCTTTCAATTTCCGTTGATCGAAATCATCCTAAACACTTCGATGAAATATAAGATCTCTATTTGATCATCGACTAGCTAAGCGACAATTATTCAAAAAATTGCGAACTATGAAATACTCAAATAGATATTTTATAACACTATGCAAGCAAGTTGGGTTGTAGGGGTTTCAAACTTAGTCACACGTTTGTTTCTATATTGCATTTTTTTTTTGTTTGCGTTCCACAGATTTGATACACGGTTAACATATAATCTATAAAATGGTATTATAAATCAACGATTACTCATTTGAAATCTGAGTTTAATCGAGAAAACCTATTTTCCATATTTCTTTTATTCATTTTCTCGTTTTAACTGCATATCACGAAACTTTAAAATTTAATTGCGGGCAGTTAGAATGAAGATGATAGATCTAAGTTTAATGTGAATTTTAGCTATTTTCGCTGAATCCTCAAACCGGAGTTTTTGTTTAAATCAGCACCGGCGACATTCATTGACGATATATCATGTTGACCAGACGTCTAACAAACATCTTCCAAGTATCGGTACCGGACAACAGCAAGGGCTGTCGACTGCCAAAGTGTTTGTTGAATTGATATAATTTTTTTTACCATTTCTGGTTGGCAAGATTGTAAACTACCAGCGTTAAAGCTTCAGTTATCAACTGCATCAAAATATTATTAAATCGCGATGTACAAAAACTTTCGATAATAACTGCCGGGGAGAAACCCAGGTGATGAATTTCTAATTGGCTAATTGTGATATCTAACGAACTAATTGTGTATTTCGATCCAAATTCATGAGGATAAGCTCAAAGCTCACGCACAAAACATGGTTTATTTTGTATTGTACTTTTGTATATTGTAAGTACTCATCTTGTATTTTTTTTCTCAAACTTTCCTACAACCCGCTTGGTTCAAATCGGTAAAATTACGAAATGACCTCTCGGCGCTTTAAAAAACTATAACTGTTCCCTCAAGATGCTGTCGAGGTTTGCTATTCACCCTTAAAACACGACATACACTTTTTCATTTTTTTTTTCAATTGTCAACTCAACGCGCTAGAAATTTCAAACTATTTGTTCAGGCTGTTTTCTAGACTTTCTCATTGTTTTCTATTATCTCAAGCTGTCTCCTCAATCAACTTGATTATTAATTTAATGAGATACCGAAACCGTCCTCTCAACATACTTTTCGTTTCCAAGAGCAGTTATTACTCAGTTGAAATCCTATCGAGCTGCTCTCTCGAAACGTTCCATAGTTCTTATATCAAACTGTTTAGTTCAAATTTATTCCTTGAATGGGAAAACTGTTCTTTAAATTGTGTTTTGTCAATTCAAAACTATCCTGTAAGCTCGCATGAAATCAATTCATCAATTTATACGAGCTATCACCTGGACACGCTTTATTGTTCATTATTATTATAAGCAATCTTCAATCTGTCCTCTTGATACCCTTTCTTCCTTCTTTCAAGTTGTCCCCTCGACACGCTCATAGGTGCATCATTTCTCAAGCTGTTCGCCGAACTCGCTAGATTTTCAAATTAATTTCAAAAAGTCAACACGATTTTTTTCAAATTGAAAGTAGTCCTCTCGACTCGCTTTAAATTTCAATCTTATTTCAAGCTGTCATCTTAACCGACCTTCTAATTTCAAGCTGTTCTCTCAATTCGCTTGAAATTTCTATTGATGCTTTCAGGCTGTCCTCTCAACTCGCCATTTAATTTCAAGCTGTCCTCTCAACTCGCTCTAATTTCTATCAATACGTTTAGGCTGTCTTCTCAACTCGCCTGACAATTTCAAGCTGTCCTCTCAGCTCGCTTGAAATTTATATCGTTTAGGCTGTCCTCTCAACTCGCCTGTCAATTTCAAGCTGTCCTCTCAACTCGCTTGAAATTTCTATCGGTACTCTCAGGCTGTCCTCTCAACTCGCCTGTCAATTTCAAGCTGTCCTCTCAACTCGCTTGAAATTGCTATCGGTACTTTCAGGCTGTCCTCTCAACTCGCCTTTCAACTTCAAGCTGTCCTCTCAACTCGCTTGAAATTGCTATCGATACGTTTAGGCTGTCCTCTCAACTCGCCTTCCAATTTCAAGCTGTCCTCTCAACTCGCTTGAAATTTCTATCGATACGTTCAGGCTGTCCTCTCAACTCGCCTTTCAATTTCAAGCTGTCCTCTCAACCCGCTTGAAATTGTGAACATGATCAAGCTGTCCTCACGACTTGCTTGAAATTTAATTTTGATTTCATGTTGTCTTCTCAACGAAACTTCAATACTTAATTCACCAATTCCAGTTTCGGTATTATTTCACAATCCGCCGGTAACTACATTTCACTTAATGAGTATTCGAATTACTCATTTTATCACGGTAATTAACAAACTGATTGATTTTCAATCAAGTTTGATGAAAATACACTCAGCGTGAATCGATGACCACGTTTGTTTACTTTTTCGGTTCGGTATTTTTTTCGGATTTTATAATTTCTTGTTTTTATGCAATGTAACAAGAAATTACCTGTAACGGTCGCCAAATGTGCAGACCTGTCCGGAGGTCTGCAACCCGGAAGCAACACCGGTGAGCAACCCGATCTCGAACTGCCGAGGAAACTGTGCGCTACTCGGCAAGTACGCTTGCTGGCCGACTGACTGACCGACTGACTCGCTGCACGCTTGTGACGAATGACCCGGTATCGGGTTAATCCATTCACACACCATCTATATGGCATTCGCGACTTTATCAACGTTGCAGTTGGCGGATCGTTATTGAAAAACTTATCCGGTACAACTGGTTAAGATGTTAACGTTGATTATTCATAGTTTGATCTTGTTTAAATTTTCCATACAACGTGTTAGTTTTCCTAACAACGTGCAGAAATTCCACTAGGTGATCCTGCATTGAACTTCACTATCTGCAAAGTACAAATAGTACAACTCTTTGAACTAAAATTGCCCTTTCCTCACTCTTTCTGAAGATTCTGAGAAAATTTGAGGCATAAAAGTTGTTTTTATTTGGAAATAGTGAAAAAGCGAGCATTCATATTCAGCACCATAGCGCGGGACAAAGATGACACAACACGAAGCATTTAAAAAACGTGCCACAGAAGAAAAATGTGTCCCAATGTGTGTAGCTAGGACACCAATCTGTCTCTATGTTACAGAATGAGAAAAAGAAAAGCCATTGCCCTGGCCCTCCATGGTAAGGGTCAAACTTAAAACATGAATTGAATTGAATTAAGATACAGAAAGAATATACTTAGCTCACGAAATCTCTGGAAATTCAATCGAAGCAATCCGGTCGAAACCAACAGCCAGGGTTTTCGGCCAGATCGACTTCAGCAATCAGCCGGGACAGCAGAGGAGCTCTTTTCTTTTTCACTCCCTCTGACTTATTGCACTTTTAAACTTTTCTAGACAAAATTTTCTTCCTTTTTCTATTTATATTTCCACTTGTTCCGTCTCCAGTAAAAACGAACCTGTTACGTTTCACTCCCTACTCACCAAAAACTATTTTCCTTCCCCTCTCACTTCTACACCACCTTAAAGCTTAGTCCTTTTAGAAATGGGACACTTTCATTTGCCAATAGCTCGTTAACTAGTTATTGGATATTAAAAATTTTGACAGCATTTTGTTGCCTGTAAAAAGTACTATTTGACCTATTTTTTTCAAAATTTAAAATTTACGCGTTTTTTAGATATGTACGATGCAAGAGAAAAAGAAAAAAATAATTTTGCACAGTTTCCTATAAAATTCGTCATTATCAAATTGATAGCTGACAAAACCGTCGATTATTCAAAGAATTACTGAGCTTTTGTGGTGGATAAGCATGCAAACACTGTCAATAATGTCCACAAAGTTCAAATCAAGCATTGAAGTGAAGCAAATGATCGGCAACAACGGTTAAGGATCATCAAAGAAGTCAAGTCTCATACCAGCATTTTTAATTTTCAATAAACGAAAAACTAAGGGTAGATCGCTGAAATGTCCAAAACAATTTTCTGCGATTAACTGAAAGTGTTGCGTAGTGATGACTCATTGAAATCCAACCTCAAACAACCATTTTTTGATGGTTCCAAAGCTCTTAAGCTGTGAAACCGGTATCGAAAAAAAAACGTTCAAAAATGTGGTCAAAAATAATCAAATTTGTTCATTTCGAAACAACTGTATCCACTAAAATGGTTCCAGTTTCCAGTTTCCAGAGAAGTATTGAACCAAAAAGTATCAGAAATTGAAGAAAGAGAGTGAAGCCACCTAAAATATAGATTTTACGAAGTATAAGTTGGAGAAACTGATCAATACCATGACTAAAAAAAGTGTGCGCCGGCCAATGGGAGATACCAAGAATAAAGTAGAAATTTCTTTAACAAAAAACGGTAAATATTTTTTTTCAAATTTTTTCATGAAAGATCATAACATTACCTTCTTTTTCTTCATAGAAAGTATTTGGTTCAAACGAATGGTTTTTGAGATACAGGCATTCGTAACTGTCCCATTTCTAAAAGAACTAAGCTTTAGATTGCTAGTTTTTTTTAATGCGCACCTATGCCAATCAAAATCCATCAATTTCACAATGGCTGGCTGATAGTTCATCATCCTCAAATTCCCTCATTTCACAATGATCATTTTCCAACCCCGTCACTTTAACAGAACTTTTCCCACATAAATTACACATAAAAAGAAAGAATCTTCACTGGTTTACGAGTTGGAAGCTAACGTCGAGATTTAAATAACCGATAGTCACTTCTGCATCCTGCACGTGTTTCTTCCAACAACCGATTTTATTTTATTTTTCCTCAAATTTTCTCCTTTTTTAGAACACGAAATTCCTGATTTTGTCTGAAAACTGGTGGTCACATTATTACTGGATCCCGGTCATTCGGTAATAACATTTTTTCACTGGTTTTACTTTTATTTATTGATAAAATTCAGAAATTTTGCGGACGGATGAAAAAACGCGTGCGTTACGTAAAAAGCCTCGCCTACTCATCCAATTAGGGTATCGCCTCATAGTAGACAAAATATAATTTTAGTCCTGGAGGATTAAACGGAACATAAGCGCACATTTGTTATAGTTTGAACACCCTTTTCTGAGTTTGCCCAACAAAGCTCTTATGAAAATAAAAGTTGAAGGATTGAACAAATTAAAGTTAAAGGATTATGAATTCGAGACCATTTATGTAGATGTGATGAAATGCATCTTCGGAGGCAGTCTGAAAAAGTAAAATGTAACATTGCGGTATTTTTTTCTTGGTTACTAGCATCTTCAATAGCATGGTTGATAGAATTCCAAACTAAACAATTTTGATAAATTAAAAAAAAAAACATAAATTTTCAACTGTGCTTTCTGAACCTCCCTCCCTCTTAAATGGTGCTGCAGTCATTCCCTCATACGGAAGCGACATCTTTTTCTTCCTTGGAAATCCACCCGGAGAACAAAAACCTCAAGTTACCAATTTCGAATCGAGCCTTTTTGGGACTGAAACGCTGCTGCGTATGGGTACCAGAATGTACCCAGAAGTCGATGGAAGCCCATAAGAATTCCATCTGGAACTTCGAACGACGACGTTACCCATAGGGACGGGGAGCGCAAGAATGTTCTCCGTGCGTATTCCTCGAAGAGAGTCACATGCTTTGCATTCGGAATAGGTAAGTATAACATACATGGTACATTCGATCGTTTTGCCAATTGAATGTTTTACTCGAAGCGCTTGGGGTGCCTGAAATTGTTCACTTTCCGCTTTGTCAATTGAGTGTCTCAACATAACAGCAATTGTTTTCGGTTGAAGAAAAATAAATAAAATTTAAGAAATTTGGATAACTATTGAAACATTAAATCTATAAAACTGTAGTAAAAGGTGGACTAATTCTCATTGTGGATGAACTACGATTCCATCTTTCTGCCAAAGCAGCGTGCCTCACATATTGTCGAACCACTTAGGATTTTTCTCGTGCATACCAAATCAGTTCGGAGATCAACTGCCTGATTTTCCTTCAGTTCTCGTTGGAAGATGGAAAAATTACCACACCAGATGAAGTCCTTAACACGATTTGAATGCTGCCAGCGTGTTCCTCTTCCAGCCCAGAATGATTGCGGGTAAGGGGGGATGATTTGTGCGATTGCTTGTATGCAGTTCTTCCATCAGCAGCGAGCGGCTAAAGACAAGAGCCCGATGATGTTGATCACATCTTGTTGGCATTCTTCTGCGCTTGGTTGTCAAATGCCGGATGTGGATTCTGGGGGAAAAAGTAGCGACAATGGCGCAAAATTTGGTGAGGCACAAATGTCGCCAGAAATGTCGAAAATAATTTCGGCTTCGTCATTTGTCAGGCCACAAGATTTGATTTGGCAGTGTTTCGTGATTGGAGAAATCAGGAACAGTTGCGTTTCAAAGTTCAAGGTATGAGATTTCAAAAATGCTATTTTTTTGATGATTTATCACTCAAAATTTTGATTGTTTCTCGAAAGCTTCAAGAATGAGTCTAATAGAAGGTTTTTGTATGAATTTATTTTGGAGTTTTCCCCTTTTATTTCATTCTCGACCATTTGCAACCCAAAAATGTAAAAGTAAAAAGAATAAGAACCCTAACGACGACTGAGAACGCAACTTACATAACTCTTTTTCGTGTCGCATTAGAAGGTTAGCACGTTTCAACATTTCGACAGCTCTCAACTTTGCGTGTGCCCGAAAATGAGGTCATATAAGAGCTGATTGACGATGATTGAAGTGTGCTTATAAGATTTGTCATTTTCAAATTAAGGTTTGATGGAAAATCAGGTCCATCGCTGATTGCATTCTATGGAAATTAAAAAAAAAAAAATTAACAATGATAAAACAACTTCTAAATAACTTCTAAAATGACGAAGAAAATATAAATTATCTATATTTTCAAGATTACAAACGCTTTAAACAACTTTTGAAAAATAAAAAAATGCCAAAGATTAAAATATAAACTTTAAATTGTAATCTAAGTTTTCCGCATAAATTAAATATTAAAGAAAAGAAAATGTAATTCCTGAAAAAAGCTAATATTCGTCGGAAATTGTTTTAATTCCTCAATATCAACATTTTAAAGTCCTTCCAAATTTTGGAATTTCTTAGTTTTTCAAACTTTTCAAATTCCAAGAATTAAAATTCAAAAGAACTGTTCAAATTTCGAAAACTTGTCGGGATTTTATTGAATTTTTTTAATGAACTGTTTACCAATATTTCCAACATTTCAAAAATAATTTAAAAAATTTTTAAATTTACAGAATTATTAAACAATGAAAACACACAAAAAACTAAAATTCTTAGTTCTTTAAAAATTCCTGAAAAAATTGATTTAGAAATCTTTCAACAAAAATTAAGAACTGTCAAATCATTCACATTTTTAAGAAACAAAATAAAAGTTGCCAGATTGCCCAGTATTATCCGAATACAGTTTTATACAAAATTTGACATAAGTTCGGTTGCCCGGATTCCTTTAAAAAAAGCCCGAATTTTGCCCGGATTAATTCGCTTTATTTCCCAAAACCAAGAGAAAAAAACAAATTGTGTTGTGATTTTTTTATTTATGCGTCCAAAATAAAGAAAATAATCATGAAAAGTTTTTTGAAAGCTACGATTTAAAAACTGCTGATAAATTTTATTTTCATTTTTTTCATGATTTGTGTTGAGTAGTTCCTGGATTTTGACTGAGTTTGCCCGGATATTGCTCGGATTTTTGGTCGAAATATCGGAATCAAATTCCCGGAATTTCCAGGTTTTAAGATCAAATAACTTGGATTTTTCCGGGTACGTACTGCAAAAATTCTGGCAACCTCACCCAAGATATATCAGAACTTTTCAATATTGGAAAGTTCTTTAAACCAAAACAAATTCTCAATTAAAAATTAAAATAAATGTTCGAAAAAATGTTTAAATCTAGAAAACTAAATAAAGCAAAAAAAACTGAAAATTCCTCAATTCATAAATTCTACAATAAAAATGAATTCTCCAATTCCCAATTATTCAACATTTAAAAACAATCCTGAAATGCTTGACCAAGTTGAATTGAAGTTGTTAAAATAAGAAATCAATGAAATATTTTCATAAAAATTCAAAATCGATCATTATTTGTCACATTTTTTCTAACTTTGCAAAAGTTTTTAGATTCATTTCATTTTAGATTTTTGTCATTTTGTCATTTTTGTCATTTTTGTCATTTTTGTCATTTTTGTCATTTTTGTCATTTTTGTCATTTTTGTCATTTTTGTCATTTTTGTCATTTTTGTCATTTTTGTCATTTTTGTCATTTTTGTCATTTTTGTCATTTTTGTCATTTTTGTCATTTTTGTCATTTTTGTCATTTTTGTCATTTTTGTCATTTTTGTCATTTTTGTCATTTTTGTCATTTTTGTCATTTTTGTCATTTTTGTCATTTTTGTCACTTTTGTCATTTTTGTCATTTTTGTCATTTTTGTCATTTTTGTCATTTTTGTCATTTTTGTCATTTTTGTCATTTTTGTCATTTTTGTCATTTTTGTCATTTTTGTCATTTTTGTCATTTTTGTCATTTTTGTCATTTTTGTCATTTTTGTCATTTTTGTCATTTTTGTCATTTTTGTCATTTTTGTCATTTTTGTCATTTTTGTCATTTTTGTCATTTTTGTCATTTTTGTCATTTTTGTCATTTTTGTCATTTTTGTCATTTTTGTCATTTTTGTCATTTTTGTCATTTTTGTCATTTTTGTCATTTTTGTCATTTTTGTCATTTTTGTCATTTTTGTCATTTTTGTCATTTTTGTCATTTTTGTCATTTTTGTCATTTTTGTCATTTTTGTCATTTTTGTCATTTTTGTCATTTTTGTCATTTTTGTCATTTTCGTCACTTTTGTCACTTTTGTCACTTTTGTCATTTTTGTCATTTTTGTCATTTTTGTCATTTTTGTCATTTTTGTCATTTTTGTCATTTTTGTCATTTTTGTCATTTTTGTCATTTTTGTCATTTTTGTCATTTTTGTCATTTTTGTCATTTTTGTCATTTTTGTCATTTTTGTCATTTTTGTCATTTTTGTCATTTTTGTCATTTTTGTCATTTTTGTCATTTTTGTCATTTTTGTCATTTTTGTCATTTTTGTCATTTTTGTCATTTTTGTCATTTTTGTCATTTTTGTCATTTTTGTCATTTTTGTCATTTTTGTCATTTTTGTCATTTTTGTCATTTTTGTCATTTTTGTCATTTTTGTCATTTTTGTCATTTTTGTCATTTTTGTCATTTTTGTCATTTTTGTCTTTTTGTAATTTTTGTCATTTTTGTCATTTTTGTCATTTTTGTCATTTTTGTAATTTTTGTCATTTTTGTCATTTTTGTCATTTTTGTCATTTTTGTCATTTTTGTCATTTTTGTCATTTTTGTCATTTTTGTCATTTTTGTCATTTTTGTCATTTTTGTCATTTTTGTCATTTTTGTCATTTTTGTCATTTTTGTCATTTTTGTCATTTTTGTCATTTTTGTCATTTTTGTCATTTTTGTCATTTTTGTCATTTTTGTCATTTTTGTCATTTTTGTCATTTTTGTCATTTTTGTCATTTTTGTCATTTTTGTCATTTTTGTCATTTTTGTCATTTTTGTCATTTTTGTCATTTTTGTCATTTTTGTCATTTTTGTCATTTTTGTCATTTTTGCCATTTTTGTCATTTTTGTCATTTTTGTCATTTTTGTCATTTTTGTCATTTTTGACATTTTTGACATTTTTGTCATTTTTGTCATTTTTGTCATTTTTGTCATTTTTGTCATTTTTGTCATTTTTGTCATTTTTGTCATTTTTGTCATTTTTGTCATTTTTGTCATTTTTGTCATTTTTGTCATTTTTGTCATTTTTGTCATTTTTGTCATTTTTGTCATTTTTGTCATTTTTGTCATTTTTGTCATTTTTGTCATTTTTGTCATTTTTGTCATTTTTGTCATTTTTGTCATTTTTGTCATTTTTGTCATTTTTGTCATTTTTGTCATTTTTGTCATTATTGTCATTTTTGTCATTTTTTGTCACTTCTATCATTTTTGTCTTGTTTTTCAATTTTTGTTATCAATTTTGTTAGTGTTGTCAACTTATTTTACCAATTTTGAAAGTTTTGTAAGTTTTTAATCCATTTCGTCAGTTGTGTCAATTTTTTTATTCAATTTTGTAATTTCGTAATTTTGATTCAATTTCGTCATTTTTTAAATATGTCCATTTTATCAATGTTGTCAATTTTGCCAAATTCGTAAATTTGATAATTTTTGTCATTTTTGTTTATCTAAATGTCGTATTCCATTTATGAAAATGCACTTCTGAAATGTCTGCATTTATGTGAGAAGATGTTATGACAATTTTTGATGTCATTCAATTGATGCAATATTGTCAATTTTAACAGATTTTTACAATGTTATTATCCAATTTTGTTGAATTTCGTAAATTGCATCGAAATTCATTAACATTGCTGAAAACTGTCGAAAATTGACTCAAAATTATAAATATCAATTAAAATATATCTTAAGCCATCAGTGTCAATTCAGCCAAATTAGTTTATTTATCAATATTTTTGAGAAATGAAAAGCAAAAAAGTAAGAAAATATTCAGAATTCTGCAGAAATTCATAAAAAAACGCATTCTTATTTTTTTGAAGTTCATCAATTCTCCTGAAAAAGTGATCGTAAAAATTCATTAAAATTCATTTTAAATTAAAATTTGTAGAGTATTATCAGTATTCGTCAAAACTTTACAAAATTCATCTTAATTTCAAGAAATTTATTAATGCACTTATTCACAGTGGTTTTTTTAAGTACTTGCAGACAGTTAAGACAACACAAAACAAGTGGTTAAATTCTCTAAATTGTTTTCTAGTTTTGTCAAACATTGAAAAGTTTTAACAAGCTCTTACAACCCTTGTTAATAGTATTGACTCAGTACTTTAAACTTCCAACCAACAAAATACATGAAAAAAAGATTCCCTTGTAAAACAACTTTAAGAAGCTTTAGGTCATTTACGCAAATGTACAAATTAAACACCAACTGTCCATGGAAGTGCAATAAAACATATTGAAATAATCAAAAACAGTCCGAGAGCTCTAATAAAGCATCACAGATTGTACGATGAAGGCATCGGGCGGCCACTTAACAGGTCGTAAAATTCGAGGCAAACCGCTTTATAGACCCCCAGAAAAATATTGCTCCAAACAACCAATAAACCATTTATAGATCTTTCCTCCTCCTGCCAAACTTCCTCGAACACAAATTATCTCAACAAGAACGAATAAACACCTCCTTCCAGCGTGCAGCCTAAATTTAGGCGTTCTCCAATATAAACATCGAGTGTTGGCTGGCCCTTGCCTGAATGGTCCAATTTAATTCGAAGCGTAAATTCGGTTGGTACTTCTAACCCGGAAGCAGGTAAATCAAACCGAAATGTTTCCGGGGACCAACCTTGTCGATTCCGGAAGAAATATCATCCCCCTCGATAAATTTGTTACCGGGGTTTTTCAATTGCCAACAGTGGGACCGAAGCGTGAGATTTATCCTAGGTTAAGAAACTTTACCTTGAGGGATTTTAAAGCCAACTTCATCCCTCCATCCCATTGGCTCCGGATTTGAATCGTCTTAAGACAAAAGAGGAGGACGACGACGTCCACTGGGCGTTCAAATTTGAGCGTACCCATTTTTACGACCAGTAGTGGGCACGTTGTTTGGGCGACAGTTGGCGGATTAATCCCGAGGCATTTTTGTATTCCTCAAGCAACTTCCTCCCAAACCTTCCAAAAGAAGTGCAAAAAATCACCCCCAAGTCTTGCAAGACGCGCCGCCGCGAGCTTCAATTTAATGAGTCATTAAAATTTTACCGCATTCTGGCGCTAGAGCATAATAAATGGGCAAAGTTGTCGGTTCTTGGCTGCGCTTAACGGCCAGCCGGAAGATGGCGTAACGCGTCTTGGACAGATTTCGTCGACTACGTCTCCTTCTGTAAGATTCGTGGTAAAACCGTGAAGGATTTGGACATGAAAAGCAAACTAGTAGTAAAATGTAGCCCGCTAAACCCGCTTGCATTTGGGAGAAGATTTGGGCGGCGGCAGCAGCTTGAATTGAATGATCAAGTCGAAATCGGAAAATGTCCTTCTGGACAAGTTTTCGGCCAATTGAAAAAAGTTGTTGGGAACGATAAATGATAAAACTTCTTTTACGCTGTACTTGTTCCTGCTAAATGTTTTTCAGATAAGCTCATGAAAGTTTGACGGATTACACTAGGCAAGTTTCTTTTTGTAATTTCTAAAGAAGTTTTAAAGCAATAGAAATTTTCGATGATTTTTAAAACATAAAGTCAAATTGAAATTTCCTCGCGCCATATCACCAAAACTAGAGGTGTTTGACAAAATCTGACGTCCTCCTTTGACAGAAACACAACATATTTAACTTCTAATCACTCCACCTCTATTTTCGAGTAATTTCACCATTTCAGATCCAACCGAAACATAGTATCAACTTCTAGGATCTATGGACGTGTCATTCAGAGAAAAAAGTCGCATTTGAAGACAATCAACGGCCATTTTCTTTGTGTATAGCCATTCATTGTGTCAATAGTTATGAAACACTGACTGATTTGCAGCTTTTACAAATCGTCAGCTCAAATTTTTAATTTTTTTTTCTTTGTTCATCTCCATAACATCCAGGCGAGACTTGCCAACGAAAAGTTTCTGGATGGAAACCTGCCAGGTGCCCGCTTAAGAGTTTGTTTTGATGCCCTTTACGTAATTTTTCAAAATATCTCCCCGCTAAAGGTTTCAACATTTTGCGTACGATTTGACCACCATATTTTGTTTATCATGTTTTTGTCACTTCCCCAATCTAAATTTTTGAATTGCGTTTGTTAAAACCTCTTATATTCCTTACCTTCATGGAATCAATCATCTTCACTACATGAATAGTGAAAATTAAATGGGATGATTTAGCACACTTTTAGATCCTCTAGGACTTTTAAATTGATTTACCATATAAATTTGAGTCGAATAATTGATTTCCAGCTGTTTTTGCGTCTCCCACTGGGACTTTCTAGAATTTTTCGAGATTGTGCCCAACAAAATTTCACAATGACCTTCTGAATTGAACGATATTTCAAAAACCACTTGACAGAACGTAACAAAAATTTGCACATGTAAACATTACAGTAGTGAGTAGCTTCAGTAAAAATTTCATCAATTTTTATTCATACATGCAGAAGTTATTAACAGAACAAAGTGTTGCATTTTTTTTTCGAATACACTCCTTTTGAGGATGATAGCTATGTGAAATGTGTATAGTGTCGAAACGATATTTGGATCTTTTCTACTATTTTTCCCTTTTTTACTTTTAATAATAAAATGAAAACAAATTGAAATTCATCAAATATGAAATCTATTTTCCCTATCATTCATCATACTGTCACTACACTTGGGTTGTAATTTAAAAAAACACGCAATTCCTTTTTCCTACGATGTGCTTGTGAAAATGAGTCTCTCCCACTCCCAGACGTATTACTTCTTCATTACCTATCGTGGAGATTTTTTCCAAGTTAAATTTTTAGTTCATGAAATTGATTTCCCCTAGTATCGTGAAATTGCCTGATTCCAGAAGGTGTTTAAAATAAGTGTTCACAAACACCCTAGAAAATTGGCTCGCCTCCGGCGGTATTCTTTCCTATATTACTCAATGCCTAAGACATTTCATATTACGACACTGTAAATATGACGTTCACGAAATGAAACTTTAAATTGTCAATTTCGATTTGCAATTTAATAAACCTTTTATATTGAAACTCAAATCTTGACCCACTAAAACCCTACCTCGTTTTTTAAATTCGTTTTTCTTAAGAAGTTTATCTATACATGTTCCTCCTTATCTTTATTACTAAACACTTTGATGATTTAAAGAAAACATTGATAGCATTACAAACTTTATGCTGACACGAAAGATTCTTCAAGAAACCAATTCGAGCCTTTATTTTTATTTTGTGTTTTTTGTTATTCTAAATACTCAATTCTACATTCAAAAAGGTTCTGATAAATTACACAAGGCAACAAAATTCACATTCTTCTGAGATGTAAAGAATTTTGGTGAATTGTAACTTTGAAAAAAGCTAAAAATTATTTAAGAATGTTCTGCACTTTTGCAGGGATCGTGATAAGGGGCCGTTCACATACCACGTGGACAACTTAGGGGGGTATGAAAATGTCCACGATTGTCCACGGAGAGGGGGGTAGGGATTTGGGTCATGTCCACGTGGACAAACTTACTTTCAAAATATTTTCTAAAGGTGATTTAATATTAAGATGTTTAAATCAAAATCTTAAAATGCCAAACCGTTCCAGTTTAAGTTTAAACAATAAGTAGCTACTTGAAAGCAAGTGATAGTATGATAATAAAGAAATTTAAAATTTTTAATTTTTTTTTATATCAGGACATTCTTCTACCGGTTTTACAAAATCAGCCATTTCTATAACAAAAAGGCAGAAAGTGGTGTTTTCTAACTTTCAAATTATAGGTTTTTAAAATAAAAACTTTTTCAAATGAGTTCACGTGGACATCGGGGAGGGGGGTAGGGGTTAGCCAAATGTCCACGCTTGTCCACGGAGGGGGAGGAGGGGGTCCAAAATCTAATTTTCTGTCCACGTGGTATCTGAACAGCCCCTAAAATTTAAAATAAAGGTATTTCTGACTACAGTGAAAAAACTTATAGAAGTTTTCTATTATTTAGTTAACTTTTCCCAATTCTGTAAAAGTATGAATGGTGAATCAAGTGTTTATCTTTTTGTTATTGCGTGAGTCCATTGCGGCGATGCTTTAATAAGCAATTTAGCACATTAAAATTACTGATTTTTTTTGGTCATTTTTGAAATTTTTCATTTTTGCAAATTTTTTATAATGCAATGAACTCAAGCAACAATCAAATTATAAAACTTGAACTTTTGTTTGAGAAATGAGGATGTTCAAAGAGTCTTTAAATGTGTGAATTTGTATTGAAAAAATTAACAAACCTTGGATTTTTTTTTCTCAAGGTTAAAAAATAACCTATCTTCCGTTATTTCACAATTAAATATTTGATATCTGAACTAAATAATGCTGTCATAAAATATTTATTCGGTTTGCACCAATTCGAGATATGACAGGTTAAAAAATATACTTTTGCCATAAAATACCTCATAACTAACGAACGACTCCAGATACAAGTTCACTTTCTAACAGAAAAATGTGCGAATATTTATTTCATACAAATGCTTAGAAGACATATTTCTTGGATGAGTTAATTCAAAAAAGTTAGAACCAAAATACTATTATTTTCGACACACCCTAACATTTAAACTTTCAAAAACCATAATTCATTAACAAATGGTCAAATGTATGTGGTGTTTTCGGCAATATTGCCTCAAAAACTGTTGGCTACAACTTTGTAGCAGACAGTTTGGCTCTATCTGTTCACTGGAAAAAGTTTGTATGTGTAAATCATGCAAAAATGACACGCCAGATTATTAAAGCGCATGGTTTTGTGAGCATTTTTGGCTAAGCCATCATTTGTCTACCTATTATAGTATCTTGGTAATAAATTTTGCCATGATAAATTTTTCTCCTGGACCACTGTGCAATGGGTCCCTCATGGAACCAATTTCCATATTTGAACATTCAAGAAATCACCAATTTCCTAACCTGTACTTTTCAATGGTGATGAATTGAACTTGTTGTATTTCAAATATATAAAGCTTTGTGAACTTTAATCAAACATAAACTTTGTTGACCTTTTACTGCGATAAATGGAAGGATTTGAATATTAACAATAATAATCTCTGACTTTGATCATCGGCACTCTTGAAAAAAAAACTTTATTTTTAAATGGATATTATCGAGAATTCACATTTCAAATCGTGAATATAGTTTAAATTTTGCTGAACAATTTTTAACCATGGGTAATTCTGACCTGATCTGAAATTTATTGTAGAATTTGGATTTAGCTTAATTTCAAAGTGGGGTTATATTTTATGCATTCTATTTCTTTCCATTGTACACTGATTCTTATGTCCGAAGCTTTAAATTCTGATTTTATTCGAAATTTTAATTTACATTCGTTTTTCGGTGTTTATAAAATATTGACCTAGATAAAACATTGATTTTGAGCCTTTCTTTCTGATTTATTGTTAATCGTATCATTATTTTTTCGTGATTGCGTGATGTTAATGAGTAAGAATATAGAATAAGAAATCAGTTTATGAGTGATTGTCGTTTTTCAGTTTTTTTATTATTTTAAATTTGAATTTTGAAACCTAAATATTCGGCCGAATATTTGGTCGAGTATCCTTTTGGGTTTTTAATAAAAATACAAAAGCGATTATTTCAATATTCTTCTATTTTGCCATCTCAATGCCCCTCATGTTGTTAAATCGATTTTTCAGACCAGATGATGTATTACAAGATGTTTTTCAAGAAGAACTCTATCTGATTTACAAAATGTCACCAATAACTGAAAGGACATCAGATGACTTGTCGCTTCTAAGTCGTTTACCACCAAAGAGAATGGGTTCCTGTGAAATCTGGGACAAAACACGTTGAAACAGGTTCCAAGAAATTTAAAATTGCTTATTCGATATCGAATTAGAATACACGATCGAGCAGTAAAAAAGGGCAAATCTGAACAAAACGTAGGTTAAAAACACACAAGAGGAAAGTGAAAGGAAATAACTTGAATTAAAATTTTTTCACTGAATCACAGCAGCAGTATAAAAATCGTATCTAAGGATTAAACAAAAATTTATTTTAATTTTGAATTTGTTTGAAAATCGTTTTTGAACACAAAATCTTGAAATTTTTGAAAAGAAGTTAGAATTTTTATTTGATTTAGCAAATAATTTGAATACAGCCGGGCATCCGGCCAGACTTGACTTATCTCGAATTCTTTATTGAATTTATGGGCAATCCTATATGTTTTAAGAAAATCTGAAATAAACGATAGTCAAAGTTTAAAACGATTCTTATCAGCACTCTCCTATACGATCTACAGCGAAAAATACACCTAAGATGAAACCTGAAACCATAAGTTTTTGATGATTGTGTAGCTTTTTCAACATTACTTTTAGATATTTTATAAATTCTGACAAGTCATTTATTGTTTAAATTTAAAAAATAAATATTCGACCAAATACTTAGCTCAACTATTCGGTGAGCCGAATATTCGGTCTAACGATTTTCGGGCAGTACTCGGCACCGAATATTCGGTAAATCTCTAGTTGTTTCTCTATACCTCAGAAATGGACACTGGGAAAATAAAACGCAACTCTCATCCCTTTTTAAATCCTTGCCAATACCTTTCTTAACTTTTGGAGAGCTTGTCATCCGGACTGAGGAAGTATTGAAGCCAATAGACCTGAAAGAATTATTTCTTTCAGGTTCAGGTTCTGGAAGATCTTTGCGAAAATTATCTTTTTCCTATAAAAATATCGACAGGACATCAATCATCAAACATTACAAAGCGTAGTCAGTGGGTAACTAAAGCAGCTGATTGGAACACTTTTGAAAAGTTTAAGTTTTAAAACTATGCCTAGCGAAATGTGGGGACGAATCAGATCTCTACGAGGTTTCAGTAAAACATCTAAAATATCAATCATGGAGACAAATGATGGTTCTACTGATGATCCTATAAAAATAGCCAACACCTTAGCAGAATCGTTTGCGAATATTTCAAGTAATGAATCGTGTGACACTGCATTTCTGAGATACACAAGCAAAAACAACCAATATCTTACAATTTATTGGCGTCAGTTCTTTTTACATATTTTAAAGCAAAGCTGGCAAAATTTCATTTTGATCATCCAGAATTATCCATTCAGACAATACTAAAGGCTATGCAATCAGAGTAGCGCACTCCACCCTTTCAAATAATCAAATTAAAAAAAGAAATCAGAGACACTTATATCTTTTGAAAAAACGCTTAAACTCACCTAAATCATGATAAAAGTTTACATATTCAGAGTGGCTCACCAAGCACAAATAACAACACTGGCATTAGCGTGACGTTCAAATACTTATGTCGCTTATTACAAATATTTTTAAAATCCAAATGACGATTGACACTTTACAGCTAAAGTAAGCAGTTCAATGGCATTTTCATATTATTGAATACCTACCTATATACCATAACATATACCATAAAAAATATCATGAACAAAGACGCTCTATGCCTATGAAAGAAAATTAAGGTCCTGGAAATAGTTTCTGAATGATTTCTCAAAAAGCGTGATAAAATCGAGCATGAATTTGGCGAGTATTGAAAAAATTGAACAGTGATAAAATCGAAAAACTACCGTACTTGTTTTTAAAATAAAATGTTGAAAAATTCAGTTGACTCTAAACAAAAAATTACTGTTATTGATGTGGGGTTCTGTTAATTGGCATAATAACAATAATTTTTAAGATATTGAGATACGTTAATACCCTAGTGATCAAAGTTACCACGAAACATGAAATCTGGTTTAGTAACAAACACTAAGTTATAGCCACTAATGTCATTTGAATGTTTTGCTATCAATGATCAATGATCATGCTTTATAAAGGGTGATACGGTCAAAATTTGGTCAAAGGAAAACGCGCGAGTGTTCCGAAAATCACTCAATTCTCATGAGAGACACTAAAACGTTTTCAACAGCGAAAGCAAAACCTAAATTGTCGGTTGGTTTATCTCCCAACGGGGCAAAGATTGTGTTCGACAGCGCTGCTCCGAGAATCAAAGAAATAAAATTTGAAAGAGAGACGTTCCTACTCCAGTTGGAATTCTCAACTGATTTAGAAGCTACCTGATTTTCAGTTTCTTTTTTCACTCAATAACTTTTCCTGCTCACTCACTCACTCACTCATTCATTTACTGATCGATGATCGGATGCTGTCTGCCTGATGCATCTTGCTTTGTTGTTGCTGTTTTTGGGGAGGATGTGAGTGAGTGAGTGGATTTTCAAATTGGATCTTGTACCGGTAAGTGCCTCAATCACTTCTGATACACCAGGTAGTGAGTTTGAGAGATAGACTTTAATGCGAATCCGCTCTCGCTTTTGAATCTTGTTTACATTGACATCGCATTGCCGCTCGCCGACTCTCTAGGGAACTACAGGCAGCAGCATTTGGCTTTGAAATTTTCCAACTAGAAACCTATCATGAGCGTTTCTTCCGAGTGATTTTCGGAACACTGAACGCGTGTATATCGGTGAAATCGTGTATTTAAAAAATCAAATTAAATTTCTTTTTCAAGTTTAATTAGTATAAAATTCAGGAAAAATATTCAGTTAGGCTTCCGCTTTTCCAAATCCGAATTGCCAGGCCTTACGCTCCCGCTCAACCCCTGCCATCAGATTTTGTACAGCCACTTTGTCCACCTTCTTCGCCGCAGAAAGCCAGTTTGCTTTGAACTACTGCTCGTCCTTAGCAGTGTTTTTGGTCTTCTTTAGGTTCCGCTTGACAATAGCCCAGTATTTCTCAATTAGGCAGAGCTCTGGCGTGTTGGGAGGGTTCTTGTCCTTGGGAACCACCTGCACGTTGTTGGCGGCGTACCACTCACTCCATGGCCTTTTTACCGTAATGGCAAGATTCCAAATCCGGCCAAAACAGTACGGAATAACCGTGTTTCTTCAGGAAAGGCAGCAGACGTTTATTCAAACACTTTTTCACGTAAATTTCTTAGTTGACAGCCCCGGAAGCTATGAAAATGCTGCTTTTCAAGCCACAGGGACAGATGGCTTGCCAAACCAGATATTTCTTCGCGAACTTTGACAGTTTCATGTGCTTGAGAATATCTGCTACCTTTCCCCTTCCTTTTGCCGTATAAAACTCCTGTCCCGGTAGCTGCTTGTAGTCGGCTTTGACGTAGGTTTCGTCGTCCATTACCACGCAGTCAAACTTCGTCAGGATTGTCGTGTACAGCCTCCGGGATCGCACTTTGGCTGTCGTATTTTGTTTATCATCGCGATTTGGAGTCACTACTTTCTTGTAAGTCGATAGTCCGGCTCGTTTTTTGGCTCGATGCACGGTTGTAGACGATACACCCAGCTTATTTGCGGCATCTCGGAGAGAGAGGTTAGGGTTTCGCTTGAAACTACCGGCATCTCTCTTTGTCGTTTCAGTGGCTTCCCGTTTTCGATTTCCCCCCGATCCAGACTGGCTGTCGACAAACTTTCCCCAAACACTTTAATTACATTTGTAACGGTTGATTTGGCAACTTTTAGCGATTTTGCAAGCTTTGCGTGCGAGTAGCTCGGATTTTCGCGATGCGCGAGCAAAATTTTGATACGCTGCTCTTCTTCCTTGGACAGCATTTTGACAACTGAAGAGTGAATTCCAAAATCAAAATAGGAGCAACATTCTACACACACACACACACACACACACACACCTTCAAAATGAGGGGTGTTCAGGTTTTTCAAATGCAAAATTGAAAGAAATACGTCAAGTTGATATTGACCTAATTTTGACCGTATGATCCTTTACTCCTTACCGCAATAAGTAATTTATAACTTTGAGTGTTACAAAAAAGCAACCCCTTCAAAAATATTAATAAACATGTACTTTATAATGGAAAAAAACTGTTGGGTTTTGAAAAAAAAAATTATCATTTTGTAAATTTGTCACTTAAAAATTTATTAAGTAGAAGATAAAACCAGTTGAAAACCCGATTGAAAGTACCAATCCAATCTTTTTTCATTTGCTAGATTCGGTAAACACAGGCCCAGACAACGTCAATTCACTTACCAAATAGTAGGTAAAGTTATCGATTGTTCCCATCAGCAAATACCAATCATCGGTAGATTCGTGGCGATATTAGTGGCGACGATGATGATGAAAACGACAATAGTGGAGATGACGAAAGTCGACAAACAAACAGAATCCGTTGAGTTGAAATTTGATCCCTCCGACGACGACGACGACGACAATAGTGCCAAGTTGGGAAACAGACGCAGCGGAATCCATTTCGAATTAATTCCTGGTCCTGCCCTTCTCCCTTCTTTCTGGATGCTGCTTCATCACAATTCGTTGGAGCCAGACTTAAAACTCCCCCTTTCCGTGGAGTTGAGCGGTCCGAAAATGGGGATGGAAGGGAGCTAATGGAGCCAAACAATTTACGCTTTAATTGAGTGAATTGTGGGTGTATGGAGGATCCCGAACCGATTGAATCCTTCTGGATCCATGTTGGATTCAAGAGTTCACTTCTGATAGCTTCGGTTCCCGTTTATTCCGAGCAGCAACAGGCTCGGCAAGGGAATGAGGAGAATCTGAAACCACTACTGAACCGGCACAAGATCCGTGTGGAAGCAGGAAATTCTTCGGGGAAACAGCCTCCGTGTGAACGGAAGCAATTGATGCAATATTCCTCGATTCTGCTTCTCGACTGTTCTATTCTATTTCCTACAATTTTCGGTGTAAGTTCCACAAGAATGGGTAGTATTTTATCAAGGAACTCCCCGAAGGAAGTGTTTGTGTCTAAATCCTTCGCACAAACCCCCAGAACAAGAGAACAGAAGCGGAAGCAGAAGCTCAGGGAAAATTGAGAAAAACCACAAACACCGCAATTAAACTGGCAGAAGACGTGCTTGAAAACCTAATTAAATTGATTCTCTATTATTTATGAGATTAAAGATGTTTTCTTTCGAAAGAGAAGAGCTAAGGAAAATATACTTTAGGAAGCAGTTCGTGGAGAGCAGATGGTAATAACAAACGGAGACTTATAACGTTCTGCTGAAGTGTACCTACTCGCTCGCTGTAATGGGAAAACAGCGTGAAAAATGTTGGATTCCACCGCATATTGTGGGAGTCGATTCCGACTGGTGGAATAATTGTTGTTAATGCTGCTGGTTCTAGTAGGGAGGTGGAAATAAAAGGATTTTTGCTGTCAATTCGTTGGAACAATCGAGGAGGAGTGTAATAAATAACTACCATATCTTGTGTCTAGTAATCATACATGACGGGAATTTAATTGACTTGTTCTTGAATGTTTGCAGTTTGGGTAGTGAGAAAAGAGTTCAGCTCGAATTAAACAGGAATGTATGTTTTCATATCAAATTGAGTTACTCATATCATAGAAGAATCAATTTTATTTTAGAATTAGAAGCCTATCTTCAATCATCTTAAAACCAAATCATAATATTGAACAAGATTTGATATGATTTCCTCGATATGATACATTCCTAACCCAACACAAGTCAACTGAAAGCTCACTCTCTAGAGCCACCGTAATGTTTCAATGCCTCTTGGGTGTAAGAAGCCTCTTTAGTTTAGAGGATTATCTGATTTAACACCAAATTGTTGATCTGGTTCTATCAACTAAACAAGATTCAAATTTGAGGCAGCTTGCTCGGTGGAATGAAGAACTAGAGAGGATTTTGTTTGATAGAATATTTTTGAGATAAAGGTGGATAGACAGGCCTTAGTGTGCCAATAGAAGAAAGCTTGATAGGTGTTGAAATTTTAGGCTAGAGGGCATGTTGATGAAAAGCTCCCATGAATTGTAACGCCTTTGCTCTACGTCAGCCACCTATGCACGAGAAACTGAGAAGCAGAATTCC
The DNA here is from genome assembly GCF_029784155.1 of Uranotaenia lowii. Taxonomy (NCBI): domain Eukaryota; kingdom Metazoa; phylum Arthropoda; class Insecta; order Diptera; family Culicidae; genus Uranotaenia; species Uranotaenia lowii. Next base: position 43,377,337 of record NC_073691.1, read on the forward strand.
CATGTATAGAGAGCCCAATGGTTTGAGAGCGTGTTTTTTTACACACTTCAAACGAGCTCAAAATTTTCGTTTTCGGCCTTTCTTACGATCGTTAGTTTATAAAATTGCTAATGGCAATATTCGTTATTTGATTTAGTTTTATTAGAAGATTTTTATACATTAAGATTAAAACTCATTCATAATAACCAATTACTTTATTGTTTTTCTCTCTGGAGCCACTTTTTAAATCAAAGATTTATCTCAATAAACAATTAAATTAAATATTTTATTATACGTTCGATACCAAGACTGAGAATTCAAATATAAAAAATAAGATTTTTTCATTCTACTCTCTGGAGCCACTTTTCGAGTTATTAATACATTTTCTACGAAGATTACCCGAGAATTTTTTTTATTAAATTCCTGTAACAAGTTGTATTTGCTAACTCAAAAAATGTCCTTAGTCTAAACAAGAATGTTTTCCCTTAATTGCTGGCGCACAAAATCTATTCCAAGTTCATCTGTGCAGCTTCCAACAAGCTACGATTGGATTAGGCCGCCATACCAAACATTGTGCGATTAATTGATTCAATTCTTCATCCGAATGGTTCCGGTCGGTGTTGGCAAATTTCAGCTCAATCAATGGGAGTCCGGTCGGCTTTTCGATTGGTCGTCCATTCGGTGGACGCAAATCAGCGACGCGATTTGTGTAAATAAAGTCAATCAAGTGGCATCGTCCGGACGTCACTACAATCCGATGAGTTGCGGGTCCCCTCGCCCTCTCATCATCAGCAAAAGCCGGAAAATCAACCGGCCGCTCTGAAGCTTCAATTCAATTTCCCATCAGCCGTCAGTCGGTAAAAACAGTCAAGAGTAGGGTAGATTCACGTGTGCAGCAATTTTGCCAAACCGTGCCTCCCAGTACCTACTAGGCAATTTTCGGCGGCACCAAAAATGCAATGCCATCGCCGAATGATGCAATCGGATTCTGCCAATGAACAATGTCATCATCATTTCGTTGAATCAGACAGAGGAGAAGCCCGGAAAAATCGCGGCAAAATACCACGAAAACCGCAAAACGCTTCACGATAGATATCTCGCTGACAATGTAAGTAACGTCGTAGTCCTCTTATCCCTGTTTCTGCGTTTTATCCTCTGTTGATCCTCTGCATGGAGAGAAAGAGGAAGAGAGCAATAAAGTCAGACAAACATACGACGACGACTTAACGCTCACACATTGAGACGTCATTGGGAATCGCTCCGGCACTGTTGCTTCTGCCTTAGTGGAAGTGGTTCTCAAGAAAGTTTTTTGGAAAATAAGTTTTTTTTTCTTAGCTCCCTTTTTAAGGGTTAATGTTTACTAGGAAGATGTTCCAATCTTTAGAGAAGAATGGTCAAAGGGGGATCTTGATTCCTCAGCCATATTCCAGAGTAGAAATGTACCGAATGTTCGGCCGACCGAATATTCGGCGCCGAATACCGCCTAAAACCGTTACTTAGGCCGAATAGTGGACCTAAGAATTCGGCCGAATAGGCCGATTACTTGTTTTTGAAATTCATAAAATCATATCATAAAAATAGTCAATTGATTTTGGACAATTTATAATATAATTAAAAGTCATGTTGAAAAATCTACACAATCATCAAAAACTAATAGTTTCAGTAAAACATTTCAAGTGTAGATAGCTTCATACTTTGATTATCATTTAAAGGGTGATACGGTCAAAATTTGGTCAATATCAACTTGACGTATTTCTTTCAATTTTGCATTTAAAAAACTTGAAGACCCCTCATTTTGAAGGTGTGGGTGTGTAGAATGTTGCTCCTATTTTGATTTTGGAATTCACTCTTCAGTTGTCAAAATGCCGTCCAAGGAAGAAGAGCAGCGTATCAAAATTTAGCTCGCGCATCGCGAATATCCGAGCTACTCGTACGCAAAGCTGGCAAAATCGCTAAAAGTTGTCAAATCAACCGTTACAAATGTAATTAAAGTGTTTGGGGAACGTTTGTCGACAGCCAGGAAGTCTGGATCGGGGGGGAAAGCGAAAACCGGAAGCCGCTGAGACGACAAAGAGAGTTGCCGGTAGTTTCAAGCGAAACCCTAACCTCTCTCTCCGAGATGCCGCAAATAAGCTGGTTGTATCGTCTACAACCGTGCATCGAGCCGAAAACCAGCCGGACTATCGAATTACAAGAAGGTAGGGTAGGTGTACCCTCCTCCGTCGTATCCCTCTGATTCGTCGCAATTCAAGAATGCATGTTTTAGAGCCGAAAAATCACTTTCCATTTTAATTGGCTACTTCACATGATAAACTTAAGCTTGTGAATTTATTTTCTATCACAAATTTGTCACTTTTAAAACTATTTCTTAATTTATTTGATATTGAAATCGCGAAGTGAATTCAATTATTGACGCACTCCGCCATATTGTAAAACGAACTTAGTGATCCCCCCAACGTGTTTCTTTGTTTCTGTTTCCTGTCAATGCATATAACGATCAAAGTCATAAAATTCGACAGAAAAGTGTTGAAATAAAATTAGAAAAATGATTTCAAACTAATCTGAACTATATAAATTAGTCAATATTCGATTGAAATCGAATCGCTCGGGCCCCATAATTCGTCGTAATTTTGCGACAGGAAAAGGAAACCGTTTTGCAAGAATTGGAATTAGACCGGTTCATTTTTACTATTTTTTGCTGAACACAGTCGGACTCATAGAGAATGAACATAATGGATTTCCAAGTAATCACACACAATACAGTAATTTTGTTTATTTTGAAGCTACGAACTTGATGCGCTGGGAGATAAGTGCAAAAAGTCTATTTATATTAATAAATTCCTTGAATGTATTCAGCATTGCTTATAATGCATGGTTTCAAATGAACAAAGAATTGATGGATTTTTTAGCTTAGTGGTTGGTGTTTAACAAATTATTTACTAACACTATCGTGCATAATTAAATAGACGTTTGGGTGCACGCAAGAATATCTTCAACTTTCACATTTCTAACGTTCAACTCCAATGACATTGTTTCTTCAAAATTATTTCATATTTTAAGATTTGATTATTTTTGGTTCTATTATCTGATGACACTTAGCCTTTCTCAAGTGTTTGAAACATGAGATACATCAATTATTTGAAAATTAGACTTTTTAAACTTCTTGCATTCAAACTGCAATATCTCACATACGACCAAACGCTTTGCTCTACAGAATGGTCACTGAGAGATCCTTGAAAACTAAAACTAAAACTTCTCCAGTTTTCAGAAATTCTCTAAATGGGGATCAACTCGAGGAAAAAATTTCAATTCCTGAACCGAAAACCTCGATTTTTATTGAATCTTTACGATGCATGGAAAAACGATGCAAAAAATTCCCGTTGAAGGTCAAAATGACAAGAGAATTTGGATGAATGGATCATTTAATCTTTGAAATAAGAGTTCATGAGTCTCTGGTTTGGATCTCAATAAAAGTTTGGATAAAAAATCGGTATATATTATTTTTTGTACATATAGTCGTTCAAAATTCAACAAAATCCAACCCGCTTATATTCTGATTTCTTCCATATAAGTTTTAATACTTGACTCATGTTTGCTGCATTTTTATAAATTCTCAGTGAATTTTCAACAAAAGATGTTTTGTCGTTTTTGACATATTAAAATTTGAATGAAAATAGTCGAAAAGTTAAATTTCAGTTGCGTTACTCTAGTCATTTCCCAAAAATTTTAACCCAAACAAAATGTTAGAATAACGAAGCGTCAATTTCCGAAAAAAAACTTTTTTCGTAGCGCCCCTGCCTTTATCATATCTCTTAAGTGTCTTCAGAACATTTGCTTCTTTAAACATGCTTCATAACTTGAAAGCATCAAAAGTTAGTCAAAGTCCACTATAAAAAAATTGAAAATTCTAACTTTTTTATTTCAATAGATAGAGCTTTACTTTATACTACAAAGTTGTAGAATACGTAAAAATATGAAACTTTGTTGAATTCATCAAATTCTATCTCTTTTCAGAGCAGAGTTATAATGGTTTTATTTTGAAAGTTATATAAAAGTTAGTTTTTTAAACTTAACTATAGTTAGATGAGGCAGTTGTTGCACTTAGTTCAAGCTTCAATGTGGTTCATTAGTTCTAAAAATTCACTTGTACGTTTTTGCATTAAACGCTCGTGAAGTTGAGTAAAAATAAAACTTAAAGTTGCAATAAGTTGGCTAAGAATCGTTGTAAAATGTTAAAATCTTGTGCAAAACGTGTGATTTGAATGCCTCAACAAAGCATCAGATTATCTTATTCATGTAAATCCTCATCTAACTATAGTTAAGTTTAAAAAACTAACTTTTATATAACTTTCAAAATAAAACCTTTATAACTCTGCTCTGAAAAGAAATAGAATTTTGATTAATTCAACAAAGTTTCATATTTTTACGTATTCTACAACTTTTTAGCATAAAGTAAAGCTCTATCTATTGAAATAAAAAAGTTGGGATTTTAATTTTGTTATAATGGACTTTGACTAACTTTTGACGCTTTCAAGTTATGAAGCATGTTTAAAGAAGCAAATGTTCTGAAGACACTTAAGAGATAAGATAAACGACAGGGGCGCTACAAAAAAAGTTCCACTTTTAGCCTTTTTGAACCACTGTGCGATGGCCAAAGCGCGATCCCGGAGGCTGTACACGACGTTGCTGACGAAGTTTGCGTGGTAATGGACGACGAATCCTACGTCAAAGCCGACTACAAGCAGCTTCCGGGACAAGAGTCAAGAAAGGTAGCAGATATTTTCAAGCACATGAAACTGTCAAAGTTCGCGAAGAAATATCTGGTTTGGCAAGCCATCTGTACCTGTGGCTTGAAAAGCAGCATTTTCAAAGCTTCCGGGACTGTCAACCAAGAAATTTACGTGAAAGAGTGTTTGAATAAACGTCTGTTGCCTTTCCTGAAGAAACACGGTTGTTCCGTACTGTTTTGGCCGGATTTGGCATCTTGCCATTACGGTAAAAAGGCCATGGAGTGGTACGCCGCCAACAACGTCCAGGTGGTTCCCAAGGACAAGAACCCTCCCAACACGCCAGAGCTCCGCCCAATTGAGAAATACTGGGCTATTGTCAAGCGGAACCTAAAGAAGACCAGAAAAACTGCTAAGGACGAGCAGCAGTTCAAGGCAAACTGGCTTTCTGCGGCGAAGAAGGTGGACAAGGTGGCTGTACAAAATCTGATGGCAGGGGTTAAGCGTAAGGCCCGGCAATTCGGATTTGGATAAGCGGAAGTCTAACTGAATATTTTTCCTGAATTTTATATTAATTAAACATGAAAAAGAAATTTAATTTGATTTTTTAAATAAACGACTTCACCCATTTACACCCGTTTTCCCTTGACCAAATTTTGACCGTATCACCCTTTATTCTCCATCTTTAATTTCCTCTCTCTTTTTTCTATCTAATTTTCTCACTCCATTTTTTATTTTATATATTTGTATTCTTTTGCTCCCACTTATTTATACTTTCTCTCTGTTTTTCCTTTTTTCATTTTTCTCTCTCTTTAACACTGATCATTTAGAATCTAGACAGCTAAATATGTGTATATCAAAAATAACTCTCGTGATGGTCTTGGAACCTTAGGATCGGCTTGATCTAAAGTTCATCTTTCAGTTCCGACGGCGATTTTGATCTGATTAATTAAAAACCGGTATCCGGTATTCCAGAATCGAATTGTATTGGGAAATCAAAAATATGAAGCAACAGTTGAACACCCCTGATGACACAGAAATTGCTGCTGATTTTTTCAAGGCTCACCCAACATGCAATTTTGATGAACCTGACACTGCTATTTTGCATCCCTCCTGCTGATGGCAAAGTAAAGTGAGGGTTCGTCGCTTGTTGCATTTCCTATCAACCGCCACCGCTGACAGATATAATCGCTTCGGTATTCAATTTTCCGAATCCCAATTTCCTTCCTCCAACAATGCCAACTGTAACGTATCCCGCATCAGCATCATCATTCGACAGGGACATACGCTAAACGCGAGCTGATGCGCACCGGGCGGGGGATGATGATTGTGTGTATTCCCTCCTGTGTGCGATCCGTGTCATCGTCCCATGCGAATGGTGGTGGCAAATTTGACTGCTGCCAAACTCGGATCGGAACCGTCTGGTGGTTGCTGATGTTGCAGCATTGTCATTCATTGAACCAACCAACCCGAAATCAGTTGCCATGATCCTGCTTGACTCGGAATCGAAATCGAAGGCAATCAATGGCGTAGGTTTCAATTGTATGTTGATTTTTTCAATGGAAAAAGTCAATTGACACTGAAATGTTAACTTGGAAATTGAAACTAAATTCCTAATACTTATTGTCAAGTTTGATTCTTAGTTCTTATTTGAAAAAAATTGTCTTCAAAGTTCCTGCACCACCACTGGCTCATCCAATGGGATTCATTGACAACAAAAACCCCCCGAGTTTGGTTTGTCTTTCCGGTGGGTATCATTGGGGGATAAAATGAGAGCAAAAGGAGCACCCGAAAAAAAAGAGTCAACCATAAAAGACCCAACTGATTGTGTCGTGTGGTGATACCGGCAGCCAGCTTATTTCCATGCCAAGTCAAATAATACCGCAGCAAAGCAGTATCGCGTGGCGAAACCGCTAGTGTGAAATCGAACAGCAAAAAAAAGAAGAATGAACCCAAAATCGCTGAAACCATTGAAAATGCATTTTTAAATGATTCGCTCCATACTGCTGATTCAGGAACTGACAGCAGTGGAAAAAAAATCGGAAACAGAATGAATATAATGACACGAGCGTTTTGTCAACCTCATACCCAGAAAGCAAAATGATGCAGTCGAATGTTTGCGGAACACTTTGGCGTTTTATTTTAGCGATTGATTTTTTTTTTATTTCTTACTGCAACTGAGTAGCAAATTAATCCGTTTTTTCATCTTTAGGAACAAAAACCACTCAATCGGTTGCAATTAAAAGTGCTTAATATCACCATTTGTATAGATTTGAATGAATTGGAATTCGGAATTGAACCGGAAGTTCCTTTCAAAGAGAATGTAAACACATGCTAATGGACCAAAAGAACGAAAAGTATCATATTAAGACTAATTTATCGTGTGACGCAGCTGTTCTTTTCAGCACAATCCGGGAAAAGAACATTAAGAAATCAAATATCTGCTGTGCTCTATGTGATCAATGAAATTTATAGAGCAAATTGCATGGAACTCACTGTTGTTATTCCAATACAGTTCAAATGTATTCAAATTGAAGATTTTGAAAGTTTATCAAATAAACAGGCCCAAAAGCTTGTCACAGCCTAAATTTTTTTTTCGTTGATTAAACAGACGGTAAATCCTATATACAGATATATACAGATATATAATATACAGATTGTGAATCACCGTGACCCCATGACCTCCGTCTTCCATAAGACGCGGAGTCGGGGTGAGCCGCTGGACACGTACCCGAACAAACTGCGCGAAACCACCAACGAACTGTTCCCGGTTTTTCGCAGTGGTCACCCTTGACGTGAGGAACGCCTTCAACAGCATCAGTTGGGCAGCGATTGCGTCGTAGCTCATTCAAGTGAGGATTTGAGCATATCTGTAGGATGGTGGATTTTCACTTCACTGTCCAGTGAGGGACTGGAAACAGTGAGCGTCTCGGCAGGGGTTCCACAAGGATCGATACCTGGCCCGGTATTGTGGAACATCGTCTACGACGAACTGCTGTTGACCTCGTCCGTTTGGGGTACGGAGCGGCCGTCTGCAAGACAGCTTTGAGCAGGCAGTGTAATCAGCAGAAGCTCCACAGCAGCGGCTGATGAACCTGCAGGTTATCAGCTAATACTGAACGGAGTCCTCGTTAGCAGCTGGGTCATGCCCATCTCGGTCTTGCTAGAGGAAGATATCTTCTGCTACGAGCATAGACACATGCCCGATGTGCGAAAACATGACAGAAAGGTGCGATGTCCAACTGGCAGCACCAGTGGGACACCTCAGAACGCAGCCGGTGGACCCATCGTTTGATCCCTAACGTCAGATTTTGGATGGATCGACGCATGACGCACTTCTCAACTGGCCAAGGATGCTTCATGCAGTAGCACCATCAGTTTGGACATGTGGCTTCGCCATTCTACTCAATCTGCAGTGACATAGTTGAGACACCAGAGCACGTAGTGTTCAACTTTCCAAGGTTCGAAGGGGTACGCATTAACATGCTTGCCACCTGTGGACTCGACACGACAGCTGACACTTGGCGCGTGGTAAGCGATGGGATCACCCGGATCATGAGTGCCCTGCAGAGGATTCGAAACCAGCACCAGTCTGCGACCGATGTAGGGTGACTACTTCGCATCTGAGTAGAGTGCGTCCGAACCTAGCAGTAAAGCATACAAAGATAAGCATATCCGGCCGATGCACCAACTAGGACCAGGAAGCTGTTGTGCCCGATTAACGAGCAAAGTTGATAGAACTTTTGGATTTCCAAACTGCTTCCGCAACCTCTCGAGCACAGCTGGCACGTTATCTGGTTCACGAAGCATATTCCGCACCGTCTTCAAAGCTTTCCCTTGTAATGCCTCTTATATAATCGTTCCAAATTCAATTGCGGGGTCATTGTAGAACCCGCACGAACGATCAGCTGTAGGTTCTTATGAATGCCGGCCACTCCTGCGGTCATCCTGAGAATTTGGATAAGGTCCTAGGATACACTTGTGCTGCTATCTGTGAACGTGTAGGTCCTTCAGGTTCTCTACGAGTCGATCGTAGAGACGCACTTCCACATGCTTCTATATGTTCGATAAACTGAGTTTTTTCATCAGAAAAGATACATTGAGCCGGGCGTACAAGCTAGTAGGTTCCTGTTTCCCGCTAGTGGCCTAGATGAGTCATTTCGTAAAACGCCGTTCCTTATTCTCGCTTCAGAATCCTTCCTCGCAATCACAAGCGTTCTTTGATCGTTCCACCTCGTCGACTTTATGTGTGTGGTAGAAAGAGCCTGGAATGAAAAAAATAGGAATAAACCATCAAAACAAACAATTTACCTTGTTCGAAGAAAATCAAGGAATCGATCCACTTTCGTAAATGATTTGCTCGGTGATTTATCAGGTGATGATTCTTGGTTTGACGTTTCGTTAATTATTCTAGTACTTCTGGTACACTGAACGGGTTTGAAGAAACTTGGAAAGGAAAAACTGAAGTAAAGTATGAAGTTATTTTAGTTAAGATGTTTGTGTACTGAGAGTATCAGCAGCGGTCAGGTGTCAAAGCTATAATAACACTCCATTTTGACACTTCGACGGCGCACCGCAAGGTTTCAAACCAGGTGTTATCTTGCTCCTGGGTGTTAAAAAAGCGAGCCAGGAGTCAAATATGAATACCGACCAGCTCCTGATTTGACAGGTGCTTAAGTGTCTAGGGAAAATTCACAAGCGAAAATAGCAACAAACAACAACAACACCTATCGATGCGTCACTAGTGGCAATAACGGAAACAAGTTTAGCACTTACCGGTGCGCAAATGAGCTGCTAAAGCTAAAATAAAACCTAGAATGTGTCCCGGGTTAACACCTGGGATAGCACTTACCGGTACTGGTGCTCTGAGTAGTTAGATGGCAGCACATTACATGAGGATTTCGGGTGGAAGGTTTTGGAAAAAGAAATCAGGGAGTTTTAAACTCAGTTTATCAACGACTTTTGGCAACGGAAGACGTGTTTTCGCACAAGCGAATTATATTTAAAAAAAAATAAATTGTGGCTACGACAATGTGTACTGCACTCGCTGCTTTCAAACACTCCTCTCGCTCTGAAGGTTTAGTTTTTCATCTTGTGACCAAAATCGCACCCGTTATCACTAGAACTCTCCTCATGATCCGAAGAAGAACTATCTTCTGCTAAAGTTTCCAGCTTACGCCTCTGACGACTCTTTTCTCCATTCCGTTCTATGGCTTCAAGTTCAAACTGCAGCAGCTTCCGCTGGGTTTCTTCTCTCCGCGTCCTTTCCATGGTTGCTTCATTCAACTCGGCTAACGACTTCTTCGCCGAATCACGCACTGAGGTTCTCGAGCTCATGCTGCCACTTTTCCTTGAGCGAATATCACTTTCACTGATGTCACTACGCATAAATCCTTTCTAGCTTCTTACTCTTCTGCTTCACATATTCCATTCTAGTTTTTCTTAGAAAATTGTACATGCTTTGGCTTACCGATCAGGTTTTGGTTGCTACCTTAACCCTTCGTTGCTTGATACGGTTGTTTGCGTGTCTTGGACTGACCTGCCGATTCTTGCTTTTCACGAATCGATGTTTGTAGCCTTCCGCCATTGTCAGGATTAAAACTTTTAGCTTGTTGTGGTGTGTTCTTTCAGAAGAAACAATTCTGCAGTAGTTTTTTTACTTACAGATTGCCGAAATGATCCTTACAGATATCTTCCACTTTATCGACAGACAATAATATCGGCAAATTCCTTCCAAAACTCTCTTAGTTCTTCCGTACTTTCTCAACATCAACGTTCTGCTTTCATCAATCCAAAATGTCAGCGCCCATTTTTTTTACACTTTTCAAACTCAGTTTCCGAATCTGAGTAAACTTCTGGAGTTAATCACTTTTGGGAAAACGGCAGAACACATTCTGCGGCCGAGCTGCAAGGTTCGTCGCGTATGTGCGCGAATTAGAAAATACCTTCTACGCAGTCGAACTCAAAGAGTATTCACGCAGCAGAATGCTCTCGGAAAAAGTGGTTTTTAACGTCGCCGTCGGGCGACCCACTCGAGCCGGGTAAGCTGACATCATCGTCGCGATTCATCTGAGTCGTAAGTGTAAATAACCAAAACGTGTGCCGTGACAGGCGCGAGCCTAGGCGCGAGAGGTACTTGGTCACTAGCAGTGGACTTGAATAGAGGTGGAGCACACGATAGTCGTGATAACCAAGCGAGCCTGACCTGATCTCACCCCAAACAGGTACCATTGCCGTTGGACCGTGCAATATCGTGTCCAAACGCGCAATCAAGTACCTAGGGGTGATGATTGACGACAGGCTCAGCTTTACGAGCCATGTCGAATACGTGTGCAAGAGAGCGGCAATGGCCACGGCCGCACTCACACGAATGATGCCGAACTCCTCGGCCATCCAAAGCAGCAAAAGGCGGATCCTGGCAAGCGTGACCACTTCGATCTTGCGGTACGGAGCAGCGGCCTGGAGGCAGGCCCTGGGAAGAAGCTGTAACTTGCAGCGACTTAGCAGCGTTCAGCGGCTGATGAACCTGCGGATTATCAGCGGATACCGGACCATGTCGTCCGAAGCCGCCTGTGTAGTAGCGGGTGTTATGCCCATCTCGGTTTTGCTTGAGGAGGATGTCTATTGCTACGACAACAAAGACACGCCCAATGTACGAGACCTCGCCAATGAGGACTCGATGTCCAACTGGCAGCAGCTGTGGGACAGCTCAACGAGAGGAAGGTGGACCCATCGTCTGATCCCGCACATCGGGAGCTGGATCGGAAGAAGGCACGGTGAAGTGGACTTCTATATGACGCAATTCCTGACTGGTCATGGATGCTTCATGAAGTACCACTACCGGTTTGGACATGTGGCTTCGCCATACTGCCCAGAATGTGGTGAAGAAGAGGAAACACCTGAGCATGTGGTGTTTGTCTGTCCGAGGTTTGCGGCGGTACGTACTTACATATTTGCCGCCTGTGGGCCCGACACGACAGCAGATAACGTTATACAGAGGATGTGTGCGGATTCCAACACTTGGCATGCGGTCAGCGATGGGTTCACCCGGATCATGACTGCCCTGCAGAGGAGCTGGAACCAACGGCAGTCCTCGAACGGTGTAGGATGACTCCATCGACGGGGAGCATCTGAGTAGGGTGCGTCCGATCCCTTGATCGAAGCTACAAAGATAAGGCATCATCTTCTGCGTAGCGGAGGTCAGGGGTGCGCCACGAACGTGTGTAGGATACCCCAACGTCGGGGGGTATCCGAGTAGTGCCGCTTCCTAAGAGGGAAACTGCAGGGATAAGACTATACCTTCCTCGTAGCGGATCTCGAGGGAAGAGGGTTAACCACTGTCGGGGGATACCCACGAGTAGAGAGGCTCTCGATGCCGGGCGAGCCTCTCGAGTCGGTGTAGGATGTCGTCATCGTCGGGAAACATCCGAGTCGTAGCGTTCCATGTCCCGAATGTGTTCCGTGACAGGCGCGAGTCTAGGATAAGCTGCTCTCGATCTGGCACACAACGAGCAGGAAAATCCGCGGGCCAAAAATCCTAGGGTTGCCAGCCAAGGGGGATAAAGAAGCCCGGACAACGGTCGGAGTAGACTGACCCCATCGACGGGGGGCTGTCGAGTAGAGTGCGTCCGACCCCACGGATTGAAGCTACAAAGATAAAACAATACCTTCAGCGTAGTGGATGCCGTGGGTGCGCCGCGTTCGTGCGTAGGATGCTCCACCTTCGGGGAGTATCCGAGTAGGGCGGTTATCAACGACAGAAGCTGCGGGGATAAGACTTGACCTTCTTCGCAGTGGAAATCGTTGGGAAAGGGTTATTCCACGTTCGGGGTATATCCACGGGTAGAGTGGCTCTCGACGCCGGCCGAGCCATTCGAGTCGGAGTAGGATGACGTCTTCGTCGGGAATCATCCGAGTCGTTGCGTTAAGTCCCGCGCGTGTGCCGTGACAGGCGCGAGTCTAGGATAAGCTGCTCTCGATCAAGCACCTGCACGTTGTTGGCGGCGTACCACTCCATGGTCTTTTTACCGTAATGGCAAGATGCCAAATCCGGCCAAAACAGTACGGAACAACCGTGTTTCTTTAGGAAAGGCAGCAGACGTTTATTCAAACACTCTTTCACGTAAATTTCTTGGTTGACAGTCCCGGAAGCTATGAAAATGCTGCTTTTCAAGCCACAGGTACAGATGGCTTGCCAAACCAGATATTTCTTCACGAACTTTGACAGTTTCATGTACTTGATCATATTTGCTACATTTCCCCTTCCTTTTGCCGTATAAAACTCCTGTCCCGGAAGCTGCTTGTAGTCGGCTTTGACGTAGGTTTCGTCAGACAGACTTATTATCTACACAGAAGGCGGAAGTGGACTGTCGGACAGACAGTTCGGTTTTCGGAAAGGGAGATCTACGGTGGACGCCATCCGTATGGTGACAGAGTACGCGAAGCGCGCATATAAAAAGAAGTGGACAGGTGTTCGTCACTGCGCCATTGTGACGATCGACGTTAAGAATGCCTTCAACAATGCCAGCTGGGAAGCGATTGCCAAAGCGCTTCACAGGATGCTTGTTCCCAATACTCTCTGCAGGATAATAGGAAGCTTCTTCGAAAATCGAATCCTGACGTACGAAACCGAAACTGGGATACGATCTACTGCCCTAACAGCGGGTGTTCCACAGGGTTCCATACTCGGACCTGTGCTTTGGAATGCCATGTATAATGAGGTGTTAACGCTGAAACTACCAGCAGGCGTGCAGATAGTCGGATTTGCTGACGATATCGTGCTCATGATTACCGGCGAAACAATCGAGGAGGTAGAAGACCTTGCAACGGTGTCCGTAGAAAGGGTTGGCATCTGGATGGAGGGAGTTAAGCTTCAGATAGCTCACCATAAAACTGAAGTTCTGCTCGTGACCAATAAAAGAGTTGTGCCGCACATGGAGATTACTGTTGGAGGGCACACGACATTTTCGAAACAGCAGCTGAAATACCTTGGAGTAATGGTCGACCATCGCTTAAGTTTTGCTGCGCATGTCAAATACTGTTGCGAAAGTGCATCGAAAGTCATAGATTCATTGGCCTGGATTATGCCGAACTGCCATGGTCCAAAGAGTAGCAAGAGACGTCTCCTTGCGAGCGTAGCACTGTCGAAACTACGATACGGAGGAGCGGTCTGGAGCTCCGCGATAGAGGTAGAGCGCAACAGATCCAAATTACGGAGCACACATCGGTTGATAGCCATGCGAGTTTCCTGTGCGTACAGGACCATATCAGCAGATGCAGCTTTTGTTATCGCGGGCATGGTTCCCATCGACATAACTCTGGCGGAGGATATGGAATGTTACAAAGCAAGAGCTGTTAGAGGAGTGCGTAATATTCAACGAGCAGCGTCAATGCTCAAGTGGCAGGAGCAATGGGACGCATCGAACAACGCAAGATGGACGCATAGGCTAATCCCGAGACTTTCAGACTGGGTAAATCGGAAGTATGGAGAGGTCAACTTCTACCTGACGCAGTTCCTTTCGGGTCATGGGTGCTTTAAGCAATACCTTCATCGGTTTAAGCTTATCAGCTCGCCTTATTGCCCGGAATGCGTAGAGATGGAGGAATCGGCAGAACATGCTATCTTTGTCTGCCCCAGGTTCAATTCAAGGCGTCAACAACTTCAAAATTTGAACGCTGAAAACATAGTGAGTGAAATGTGTCGCGACGAACAGTCATGGCGTGCTATAGTCGACGAAATCTCGCAAATCATGCGCGATCTGATAAGGATCAGGAAAGATGATGAACGGAGAGAGCGAGATAGTCAACCAAATTTGACAAGCTAATGAAAGGTCTTGGGCCTCGTATGACACTTCAATACAAAAGCAACGCGATCTTAGGGCGCGGTATAACCCTAATCTGGACTCATACGTGTGGTGGGACTTAAAAGGTCTCACGTACTCAGCTACGATCTTTCCTGCAGCAAAAGGAAGCGGGGATACCATTCGGGGTGGTCGTGTCGGGATTCTAGCTTGGTAGTTTCTCAATCGGCCATGCCTTGGTGGTTAGAAATCCTGCGGAAGTGGTTGCTGTGACGGGCGCGAGTTACTTTGAAAGCGTTACCTAACCGGCACACGTTTCGAGGTCCCCGGGATAGTGGATGCTGTGACGGGCGTGAGTTATTATGAAAGCGTTACCTAACCGGCACACGTTTCGGGGTCTTCCGTACCAGTCTGAAGTTGGCGATAGAGAAGAAGAAGAAGGAGAAAAAAGGAGAAAAAGAGAAAAAGGATATAGCAGAACGATGATCAAAGAGAAATTGAGGAAAAATTGAGAAAGAGGAAAAGGGTGAGATGTATAAATGCATGAGCACAGCCTACCCCTTGATGTAGTATCATAGGGTGAAACCAAGGGGCACATCTGGCACACGAAGCCCAAGGTGGTTTTAGTGGGACGAACCCACACACGACAGCAAACACCCGGCTGTTATGGTTTGAAGTCAAATTTCCATCTTGTAAAAAAAAAAAAAAAAAAAAAAAAAAAAAAAAAAAAAAAAAAAAAAAAAAAAAAAAAAAACCTAGGTTTCGTCGTCCATTACCATTGTTGCCAGAAAATTAAAACACGATAAACTATATACTTAACAATTTTTTTTATTTTATGGGCAACCGAAAGTAAACGAAAAGATGCGACCAGATTCTATGTGAAACAGACTTTAGCATACCTCCCGTGATTTTGAAACGTTGCGCTGCATCTTTAGCTGCCCCGATTTGTTCCATCCTAAACCGCTCTCTAGCTGAAAGAACTTTTCCTAGTGCTTGGAAAATTACTGCTATAACTCCGATACATAAATCGGGTAATGCTCACTGTGTAAAAAGTTATCGCCCCATCTCAATTTTAAACTCAATCTCGAAAATTTTTGAAGTCCTGATGCACGACCGATTTTATGCTGCTGTAAAACTGTAAATCTCGGAATTCCAACATGGATTCGTGAAGAAACGGTCGACTGTTACCAATTTGATACGCTACGTTAGTTTCCTTAGTAATAGCTAAGAGAAAAGATGCCAAGTGGATTCAATCTTTTTCGACATTGCGAAAGCTTTCGACCGTGTCCCGCACAGAATTCTCATTGCAAAGATGGATCGACTAGGTTTCCCAGCTTGGTTACTCGAATGGATTGCATCATACCTCACTCATCGTCCTGATCGTCATGTTTTCACAAAAATTAACACGCTCGATCAAGAACATTCGCGACGCCATCTTGTGTTCCGCAAGGAAGTCACTTTGGAACTCTTCTGTTCGTAAATTTTTTTTGAATGACATGTGTCAAACGCTTCAATCCTACACACTGCTGTCGACGACCTGAAGCTGTTCAGAAAGATTATCAGTGCTGTTGATTGTCTCACGCTACAAACTGATATCGGACGATAAGAAAACTGGTACCTCTTCAATGGAATGACGGCAAACGTTAATAAATGTAAGATAGTTAACTTTACTGGTGCACGCAATGTTGTGAATTTCGACTATCAACTCTCTGGATCTGTTTTGGAGAATGTGAAATCTAACCTCGACCTTGGTGTGAAAATCGATAGTAGATTCAGATTTTTAGTAGTATAGATCAGATAGTAGAGATCAGATTTTGTACAGCCACCTTGTCCACCTTCTTCGTCGCAGAAAGCCAGTTTGCCTTGAACTGCTGCTCGTCCTTAGCAGTTTTTTTGGTCTTCTTTAGGTTCCGCTTGACAAAAGTCCAGTATTTCTCAATTGGGCGGAGCTCTGGCGTGTTGGGAGGGTTCTTGTCCTTGGGAACCACCTGCACGTTGTTGGTGGCGTACCACTCCATGGCCTTTTTACCGTAATGGCAAGATGCCAAATCCAGCCAAAACAGTACGGAACAACCGTGTTTCTTCAGGAAAAGCAGCAGACGTTTATTCAAACACTCTTTCACGTAAATTTCTTGGTTGACAGTCCCGGAAGCTATGAAAATGCTGCTTTTCAAGCCACAGGTACAGATGGCTTGCCAAACCAGATATTTCTTCGCGAACTTTGACAGTTTCATGTGCTTGATAATATTAGCTACATTTCCCCTTCCTTTTGCCGTATAAAACTTCTGTCCCGGAAGCTACTTGTAGTCGGCTTTGACGTAGGTTTCGTCGTCCATTACCACGCAGTCAAACTTCGTCAGCATCGACGTGTACAGCCTCCGGGATCGCGCTTTGGTCGTCGTATTTTGTTTATCATCGCGGTTTGGAGTCACTACCTTCTTGTAAGTCGATATTCCGGCTCGTTTTTTGGCTCGATGCACGGTTGTAGACCCAGCTTATTTGCTGCATCTCAGAGAGAGAGGTTAGGGTTTAGCTTGAAACTACCGGCAACTCTCTCAGCGGCTTCCGGTTTTCGATTTCCCCCCGATCCAGACTTCCTGGCTGTCGACAAACGATCCCCAAACACTTTAATTACATTTGTAACGGTTGATTTGGCAACTTTTAGCGATTTTGCCAGCTTTGCGTGCGAGTAGCTCGGATTTTCGCGATGCGCGAGCAAAATTTTGATACGCTGCTCTTCTTCCTTGGACGGCATTTTGACAACTGAAGAGTGAATTCCAAAATCAAAATAGGAGCAACATTCTACACACACACCTTCAAAATGAGGGGTGTTCAGGTTTTTAAAATGCAAAATTGAAAGAAATACGTCAAGTAGATATTGACCAAATTTTGACCGTATCATCCTTTACGTTCAGCCTTACCAGGGCTTCCAGTACTCTTTGACCTTTGGGGCTTGTGAGACGACTACTCAATTCTACGGCCTACGCGAGAAGTCCCCTCCAATGATAATGGGGATTCTAGCCGTAAATTCTTTGACCATTTTATTTATCGTAGCGCCTAACCTCTCCAGGGACCATCTGGGAGGGAGAAAACATAGCAGATACAGTAGAAGGCTCCGTTTACTCTGGCTATTACGAATCCTTCATTCACAGCGGCCTGCCTGGCTGACAGCAAGTAAAGACGCTAGCTGGTCCTACTAAGAATTATACTCCTGTCCTCCGAGTTCGCTGTCTGACACCTTACCACCATAAGTGTAATAAGTGTAGACGTACCTTCATCTGAAACAAACCCTTCAGAAAAAAATTTTGTGGGATCTAGGCCAAAGTTTTCAGTAGCTTTCGGTTAGGGTATCAATTTAAGAGATTTAGAATAGAGAATAGCGGGACTTGCGTAAGAATATAAGTACTTTTGATATCAAACCCATCAAAAATATTGGTTATCAGCTGCTAATTTTCAAAAATCCATATAACCCTGCCTTGAATAAGCTTGTCCATATAAAATGGAATCAACACTTATAAAATTTCTGAAGCCATTGAGCCATTGAGGAACAGAAAATAAAAGATAATTAGAATTAATCGTCTCCTCAATACATGAACTCAACAGAAGGATTTTTTCCCAAAGCCTCCACGTTGCAGTTTCCGCTGTTGTTGAATCCTCCCCATCATCATCATCCCCATCGCCATCATCATTAGCATCATCATCAACATCAGTAGTGTCATCACACTATCATCAACCACTCAACAAACAGCTCGAACAGTGTTTCGGTTCAACTTGCAGCAATAAACTAGCCGGGAAGCCGGGCAATTATGCAGTAATTATCTACCGATGAGACCACGAGATTTCATTCTGCCGGCAAACGCCCCCCGTTTGATCAATTGTTCCTCCATTTATTCCTGGAAAGAGTAGCAAGCAAGCAAGCAAGCAAACCAGAGAACTGAATGAACAGAACCCGGGTGATTAATTGTCATCGGTATTCATTTGATCGGATCTTCTCTTGCCGCCGCCGCCGATATCCCGGAAAACTCAATTGAATGTGACTAATTTGACCGAATCGCTTTGCTGTCATCGCTTTCGTCGGTAGGCTTTTTGGAATTGGAATGGGGGAGATGTGTGGGTTAATTATGAAGAAAAATTGGTTATGTTCGCTTATCGTGTATTATGTTTTTAGTGTTTCAGTATCGAGTTTTCTTTTTGACAAACCTAATCTTTTCGAAAAAAAATTATGTAGTTATTGAAACGGGAAGCAACCTAAAATCTAAGATTCGACAAGAGGGTATGTTTTATAAAGCAAAAGTCGTACCAAGGTAGCAAAACTCATAAAAAAGTGTATCTGACTATCACTTGCATCAAATACACCATAAATTGTGTACAGCTCGTACCCAAAATCGCAATGTAGGACCACAAATCCTAAAAAATACCCACCACCCGATGCATGGCAACAGCCGTCATAAAATCGACAAATCTATGGCTAAAGGATATCAAACCTGGTGTGATATATGTACACCGGAAGACGGAAAACACCTACCGACTGAATTTTCGCGGGGAGCAGAAGAAATTTGAAAACGTAATAAATTTGTGGTGTATCCCCGAATGTCTTTGGAAAACCGAAATCTCCTGCTCGACTTCATCGAGATGGAAGACACGCCAACGAGTGAAAAATGAAAATTTAAAGTTGGAAACCAGAAATATCTGCGCGGGAGCATTTATGCTTTCCTCCTTTTAAAGGTAAGAAAGCACATCAATTGCACCTGGTATTCGATTTGATGCCGAAAAAGAGTCTGGCTTGAAAACGGACAAAAGATATCTAACAGTCTTTCTAACCGTTGCTGAAAATCACTTTTTACTGATCGCCACAATTTTTTAAGTTAAAATATCAAAAATCAATGTTGTATGGTTGTTTTTCAAATGAAAAAGATGTCAAAAACTATCAAAATTTCCGATTATTAAAGTTTACTTAATTAACAAATACGAAAAACGATTGAAAATTAACAAAGAAATCAAAATAGTCAAAAGAAATCCAAAATGAAAAACACTTGAAAGTTCGGAAAACTGTAATTTTCTCTCATATAGTCTAACATAATGTTGCCAGATTGCCGGTTTTATCTGAGTTTTCCCGGATATTCAATACAAAATTTGGGACAGTCCTACCCGGTCCAGTTGCCCGAATTTCATAAAAAAAATGTCCGGATTTTGCCCGGATTTAATCACTTTTGTGGCAAATCAATAAAAAAAACAACGAACTGAATATGACTATGATAAAAGTTTAACTTGCCAGCTGTCGAAAATGACAAACTTTAAAAGTTATTAAAATTGTCAAACTTGGCTTCCAGAAAAAAATTAAAATGTCTCAATAAATCCATTGCATCTGGGTATCAGCGACTTTGTCTAGAACAACAAATGTTACGAAGCCTCCTTCTGGCAATATTTTTTTTTAATTCGATACGATTTTTAATACGATTACTTTTAAAAAAAACGTTGGGATTTTTATAATCTAACTAATCTATCTCATAAAAATTAACCTAGAAATATACTTTTGGCATCACTCTTGAAGACTTCCCAGCATTCTAAGATTTAAAGTTAGGAGCAAATCTTAAAAAGTTGAGGAAATATTTGAAAAAGGACGAAAACAGGTACAGATTTTTTATTTGTTTATCCCAGAGTGTTCAGGCGTGTTGCCAAATTAAAAATTTGATTAAAATGAAAATTGTTACACACGTTGAATTGATTCGGGCCGTCAAAATTGCAAAACTATCTAAATTTTCAAAATTGATCAAATTGTCAAAATTTAAAAAAAAATCGACAAAACCATCAACAATGATTTGACAATATTGACAAAAATTATAAACTATACAAGTTTTCAATTCGGCTATAACATGAAAAAAAATTCTAAAAATTGTGAAAAAGTTGAAAAAAATTTCAATGATTCAATTAAAAGACTAATTTTAGGCAACACTGCAAAAACGATAAATGTGAATATTTTAAGTCAAAGCATTATTTGTTAGAAAACAGTAAGCAGTGTACAGCCCAGTTTACAAATTTTGATTTTGGCAACGCGGCTGAACATTTAGGGTTTCCCTTTCTTTTTTAAATATTTTACCAAAAATATGTCTTTTATTTGAATCATTTGAATTTTCTTCTTCTTTCGTTTTCAAAATTTTAAGAAATTTTTTCCATGTATAAGTGGCATTCAAAACTTGTTTCATTTATAATTTTTGTCACTACTGTCAAATCATTGTTGAAAGTTTTGTCGATTTTTATAATTCTTACAAGTTTATCAATTTTAAAGATTTTGATAGTTCGGCAATTTTGACTGCTTGAATCAATTTAACATTTTTTACAAGTTTTATTTGTCAACAATTTTTTAATTTGGTAACGTCTGAACACTTTGGGTTGGCAAAGTGGAATGATTTTTTTAAATATTGTTTTACTTGTTATCAAACATGTATCTTGTAATTTCATAATTTAGTTTTTTTTTTATTTTAACCATGTTAAGAAATTTTTTATCATTTTTAGTCGCATCTCACATTTCACTTTTTTTGTTTTGTTTATAATTTTTATAAATATTGTCAAATCATTTTTGATTCATTTTTTATCATTTTTATATTTTTTTTTGTATTTGGTTCAAATGATATCAAAATTTTATTATTTCCGTCACTATTGAGTAGTGCCATTTATATGATTTGTGTCATTGTTGTTACTTATGAACAACATTAAAGGACATACAAACTTTAACTATGACTTTAAATATTGTATTGGTCAGGTTATAAAAAATATTGTTTAAAAAAGCCGTGGACAGTAGTGACAAAAATTATAAACGAAACAAGTTTTAAATGCGACTAAAACATGAAAAAATTTCATAAAATTTTGAAAACGTTGAAGAAAATTCCAATGATCGAAATTAAAGACATATATTTGGTAAAAAGTAAAAAAAAAAAATAGACGAAACCATTCGATTTTGGCAAGCCAAAGTTTCAGGAGTGTTGCCAAAATAAAAACTTGTAAACGGAGCTGTAAGCTGCTTACTGTTTTTTCAACGAAAATTGCTTCGATTAAGAATATTCTCTTTTACCGTTTTTGCAGTGTTGCTTGAAATAATTCTGGCTTAATATTTGGCTAGTGATTTTTTTTTCTCAATAACCGATTTCCAACAATTTTGATGTCATAATTAATAAAATTTGAAAATTGTCAAAAATGTCAAATTTATTCGAGCATTGAAAATTTGCAAATTGACAAAATTTTGAAAATTGATCAAATTGTGATGATTGACAGAATGGCCAAAATTTTGACAGTTCAGAACTCAAAAAATCGACAAAACTATCAAAACTGTTTTAAAATTAATATTGAGTTGACTTGCAAAATTTGACTTATGAAATTTAAAAAAAAATCCAATGATTGGCATAACAAGATTTATTATTAGTAACATGTTAAAAAAAAATTAGACAAAACCATTCGATTTTGGCAAGCCAAAGTGTTCAGGCGTGTTGTCAAAATCAAAATTTGTAAACGGAGCTGTAAGCTGCTTACTGTCTTTTAACAAGTCATGCAGTTAAAATATTCACTTTTACCGTTTTTGCAGTGTTGCCTGAAATAATTCTCACGTATTAATGGAGTTGTGATTTTTTTTTTAAATATACGATATAATAAACGATATCCAACAGCTTTGACGTTAATTTGTGAAATATTAAAAAAAAAACAGGCAGGATTGTCAAAATTTACAAAATTTGGAAATTGTCAAAAATGATGAATTAATTCAAGCAATACAATTTGTCAAATTTACAAATTCTTTAAAATTGATAAAATTGTGATATTTGACAGAATGATCAAAATTGTGACAGTTGTCAGAACCGACAAAATTATTAAAACTGTCAAAATTCTCAATATTTTTAAAATAATAAAATGCGACTTGCCAAATTTGATTTGTGAAATTTTGATGAAAAAATCTAATGATTGCATAAGAAGATATACTTTTGATAACAAGTAAAAAAAAATTGAGGAAAAAACATTCGATTTTGGCAACCCAGAGTGTTCAGGCTCGTTGCTGCAATCAAAATTTGAACACAGAGCTTTAAACTGCTTACTTTTTTTTAAGTAATGCCTTAACAAAAGGTATTTAATTAATGTTTATCGTTTTTGAATTGTTGTCTGGAATAATTTTGACTGGTTGATGGAATTTCGAACATTGTTCATGTTTTTTTAATTACAAATTTTCAAAACTGTTAAATTTGTCAAATTAAAAAAGAGGTCAAAATTTAACAAATGTTCAAAATTTGAAAAATCTCAAAAATGTTATTTATTCAATCAGTTCTAAACTACGAAAATTTATAAAATTGATGAAATGTGATAAATGACAAACTGGCCACAGTTTTGAAAGTTGTCAGTATTTAGAAAATTGAAAAACTATAATAATTGTCAAAATTCACAATATTTTTAATATAATTAAAATTGACTTATCAGCTATCAAAATGATCTTTGTTATAAAAATTTTTAACATTCAAATATGTTTTATACTATCAAAAGCATCTAAATTAACCCAACTTTAACGATATTAAAAAAAAATGTTCAAATTATTCGTCGAATTTACAAAATTTTAAAATTTTCAAAATGTTATTTATTTGAGCACTGCTGAACTACGAAGCTCTGTTAAATTGATAAAATTGTGAAGATGATAAACTGGCCACAGTTTTGACCGTTGTCAGAATATAGAAAATTGGCAAAACTATCAAAATTGTCAAAATTCACAATGTTTTTAATATGATTAAATTTGACTAAACAGCCATCAAAATTATCTTTATTATCAAATCTGTCAGAACTGTAAAAATTTTTAAATATTCAAATATGTTTTATACTATCAAAAGCATCCAAACTAACCCAATTTTTACGATATTCAAAAAATGCCCAATTTATTCGTGAAATTTGACAAAATTTTAAAATTATCAAAAATGTTTAATTAATTGGAACACTGCTGATCTACGAAGATCTGTAAAATTGATAAGATTGTGACAAATGATAAACTGGTCACAGTTTTGACAGAACAATTGGTAAAACTATCAAAATTGTCAAAATTTACAATGTTTTCAAAATAAATTAATTTTTTCAAATTATCTTTATTATCAAACTGTAAAGAATTTCAAACATTAAAATATATTTTATACTATCAAAATTGGATGATTAACCCATTTTTCACGATATCAAAAAAACGACGAAATTTGTCAAATTTAATAAAATTTGAAACTTGTCAAAACTGATTAATTTATTAGAGCAGTGCTAAACTTCGAGGATTTATATAATTGATATAAGATTGACTTATTTGACAAATTTTAAAAAAAAATGCCATGATTTTCTAAATGATCCAATTTGTCAAAATTTTGCAAATTGGAACTCTTAAAACTACAAATATCGACAATGTTGTCAAAATTCATAAAATTTTGCTTTTTTTTAAACTGCCAGAACTGTTCAAATTTTCAAAATTTACAATATAATTTATATTATCGAAATTATCCAAATTACCTCAATTTTTACGGTATTCAAAAAATATCCAATGACTTTTTAAATGATCAAATTTGTCAAAATTTTGAAAATTGGAACTCTGAAAACTACCAATATCGACAATGTTGTCAAAATTCATAAAATTTGGCTTATCGGCTGTTAAAATTGTTCAAATTATAAAAATGATCAAGTATGGCAACACTTCCCAAAATGTTAAAAATAACAATTAGGCCAAAATCATCCAAATTGACAAAATATTAAATTTCGAAATTTAAAAAAAATGTCAAATTTACGCCGGAATAAATTTCAAATCCTTTTTTTGTCACTCGGAGTTATAACATCGCGAGGAGGAATAATAAAAAATAATGCGAAAAACCAATAAGGCTGGAACAAATATCAATTTCTTCTTATGTCACCCCCCCCCCCCCTTCGAAATTTCCAAAATTCCGAAGGGGGGAATAAATAAAGTTTTAAGTATTTTAAGTAAATTTCAAATAAAAATTCAAATATCCGAAAGATTACAAGACCAAGTACCAAATTTTGGAAGATGGAAGTTAATTTACATTTTGGATTCTTGACTTTATTGAATTTTTCGATATAAAAATTCTTGATTTATAGGTTTTATGCAATAATATAGTATGCAATTTGGTTGCATACAAGCTTTCGTGCAATTTATTCCAATTTATTTGTTTTTCGCATTATTTTTTATTGTCCCCCCCCCCTCGCGATGTTCCAACTCCGAGTGACAAAAGAAGGATTTGAAATTTGTTCCGGCCTAAATTGGAATAAATTGCGCGAAAGCTGGTATGCAAAAAAATTGAATACTATATCATTGCACAAAACCTATAAATCAAGTAATTTTGCATCGAAAAATTAAATGAAATCAAGGATGCAAAAGGTGATAAAACTCTCATCTTTCACAATTTGTATTTTGCTCTTGTAATTTTTTGGATATTTGATATATTTTCGAAATTTCCATAAAAAAATCAAACTTTATTTATTCTGCCCTTCGTGTTTTTTTTAATTTCGAAGGGGGGCGGGGGGAGGGTGACAAAAGATGAAATTGATATTTGTTCCGGCCTTATTTGACCTATCAAAATTGCTCAAACGATTCCAACTCTTCAATACTATCAAAATTTACTAAATGTAAAGCAGTTTTCATAATTTTGAAAAGTTGAAAATGTTGTCAAAAGGTCAAGAATAAGCAAAAGTGTAGTAACTTTCGAAAATGTCAAAACTGACGAATTTTCAGAAAGATCTATGAATGAAGTCAAAAAGTGTCTCTTATCAGTTTTTCGAAATTGTGAAATTATCAAAATTGCAAAACTGAACAAATTTATTAAATTTGATAGCTTATCGAAACGCTTAAATTGTCAGATAATTTAAATTTTCAAATCATCGAGACTTTTAGAGCCGTTCAAATTCTTTAGATTGACAAACCACCTCATTATTTTAAATTTGTCAATAATGTTGAATTCATATAAGGTATCGAAATTTCCTAACCGTCAAATTGCGAAATGTGTAAAAGTTGTCAATGTTGTCAAAACTGTAAATGTAAATGGGATTGTTAATATTATCAAATTGATGTACTACCAAAAAATGTTATGATTTTCAGGTTACTCAAGGTATGAAAATCACATATTTTCTAGATGCTTAGAGTTTAAGATAAGGTTGTCAGAATGTTTTCAACTAGTATACGAGCCGGGCATATCCGGAAAATTTTGTATAAAAACCTGGCAAAATCCAGGCATTTGATTAAAAAATCGACGACCAAAAACCGGGCAATGTTCGGGCAAATTCTGTCAAAACTCAGAAATTACTCCAAAAACTAATGAAAAAAAATTTTTTTTTTTAAATTTCGTCAAAATCCATCGACAGGAATTAAATCGCATTTGAGGCTTCTATGAAGCTTTTCAATATTATTTTTATAAAACTTGGTCAAAAATTTTCGTTTTGATGGCATACATAAAAAAAAGTTTCACAACACAATTTGTTTTTTTTTTTTGTTTGATTTGCCAAAGTGAATAAATCCGAGCAAAATCCAGACGTTTTTCAATGAAATCCGAACAACCGGGCCGGGCTTGACTATTCTCAAATTTTGTTTTAAATATCCTGGCAAACCCGGATAAAACCGGACAATCTGGCAACCTTGGTATAAGATATATTTTTTTCTGTTTCTGTCAGTTCAAGTTTTTTTCGGTTCTAAAGTAAACTTAAAAAAAAAATAAAAATCTATTTAAAGAAAAAACTATAGAGTATAATAAAGATACTCAAATTGAAGGTTTTGAATCAGTTATCAACCTTCTGGAAAACAATTCACCATTCTTTCATATTAAAAATTCAAAAACGTTCTTCAGTTATGTCAGAAGTAGTTTTTAATAAATTTTCTCAAAAATTTCGAATTTTACAATGTTTTTAGCATTGCATCTATTAAACGAAAATATCTAGGCTAAGGTTGCCAGAATATCCGGTTTATCCGGGTTTGTCCGGATATTTAAAACCAAAATTCGGAAACAGTTCGGCCCGGCCAAAAAATTGATAAATATCCGGATTTTGCCCGGATTTATTCATTTCATTTGACAATTCAAACAACAAAAAATTAATAGTGTAGTAAAAACGAAATTTTTCGGGCAAGTTTTATAAAAAAAAAAACATAACAGATTTTTTGGAAGCCTTAAATACGATTCAAAATCTGACGAAAAATATTGATGAAAATTTATTTTCTTCAATTTTGTTTTCTTGATTTTTATTGAGTAATTTCTGGGTTTTGGCAAAATTTGTCCAGATTTTGCCTGAATTCTTAGTCGACAATTTTTAAATCAGATGCCCAGATGTTGCCAGGTTTTAATTGAAAATAGCCTGGATTTGTCCGGCCCGGATACGAGTTGAAAAAACTCTGGCAACCATAATCTAGGCAGAATCCTTCATTAAATGCTGAAGCCTTGATAGATTTAAAATCAGCTTTGTTTTTTTATGGAGATATATTCGTTTATTGGTGATTCGATGATTGATTGCACTCAAAACTGATTTCTTTTCAACTTTCCATAAGCAAAATAACACAAACAAGGTGAGACGCGAAATCTGACAAATCAGTTTTTAAAACAAAGGTTCTAGAAATGTTGTTCCCCTATCCTGTTCCGAAAATGTTATAAATGTTCAAAATGACTAAAATGATTAAAATGGTTAGAATTGTTCCAAGATTCCAAAATTTTTGAAACTGTAAAATTTATTTGTAAAAAATGACGAAATGTTCCAAATAGTCGTGGTTGACAATATGATCAAATATAAAAAAAAAAAAGGTCAACATCGTTAATGTTGGTAAAATAGTAAAAGTTGGACTTGTCAGTTATCAAAATTGTAAATACTTGCCTTTTATCATCAATATTGTCAAAACTGTTGAATTTATCCAAATTTAGAGAAGTGTTTGTAACGAATGTCTTAGACAGTATCTCACCCCTCGTTTTTTCGCACAGCCTTACAAAACCACGAAATGACTTTTTGACAATCAGCTATCATCTCCGTTTTCTTTATCCAGCGCGGGGAGCAAGAATAAAAATCCGGAGTTTGCCAACTGTCTGCAGATGTCACCTTCACCATCATCATCGTCATTTGAAATCTTCAACTCGAAAGTTGCCTTCTTCTTCTCCTTTTATCATCGAAGCAACCCGCCGATTTTCCACTTCACCGAGAATGCGCATTATTCTGTGTGCCGATCCATCCTCAACCAAAAAAGTGAGCAATGTCAACTTGGATACCACTTCTTTTTTCTTTCTTACCAAAAGGGTTCTTTTCCCCCTTTTTCCTCTTATTCTTTCAAGCTACCGCATAAGTGTGATTCCGGAAAAATCCTCAAAGGGATAAATCAGTTCCATGCTCTCCGATACCGATTCTAAAAACTGCAGGCGATTTGAATTATTCACACGCGATTAGCTTAATACGATTCGGGATTGTGGAAAGCTTGTCGCCGGAAGTTCTTCACCAGGAACAGAACATTCTTGCGGAAGGTTCGAAAAAACTTTTGAAACAGATGGGACTGAATTTTTTTTTGGTATAAATCGGCAGTTGAGAGACCAGGTTGAGTGTGGTTGTCATATTTTAAATCTATAAAACACTTTAGGA
This sequence comes from Uranotaenia lowii, assembly GCF_029784155.1. NCBI lineage: Eukaryota > Metazoa > Arthropoda > Insecta > Diptera > Culicidae > Uranotaenia > Uranotaenia lowii. Next base: position 43,405,448 of record NC_073691.1, read on the forward strand.
AAATTTACGAAATGTACCTAATTCCTTGAAAAATGTGTCATTTGCAGCCGAAACGTCTACTCAGTCTCAAAATTTTCGAAAAAAAATTCTAATTATTTAAATTGTCGAAAAAAATACAAGACTTTATTCGAGATTAAATCCACACCTTTTAGTTAAGTGTACTGAATTTTCTTCTATATACACTTTAAAAAATCTTCGAGGTGGACTGTTATGTTTTGTCTTGAAAGTTTTCTCATCTCAAAACAAAAATTCCAAATCATTTGCAATCGATTCAGACCCATTCAAATAAATGCGACCATTTCTGATTGCACAAAAAAACAAATTTCCATGAAAATCGATTTCCATCCCGAGGAAAAAGTGCTAGTAACAGAAAATTGAAAAAGTTTAACCACGTGTTGAAAACAAAACACACATCGGCAACTGGAATAAAAATGGCACCGGGAGACACCGGAAATAGATCCTGGAGATTTGCCACATGTGTTGTCGGGCGGGCTTTGACGCCACGGAAAAAAGATAATCATACTATGCAATAGTGTGAAATCCACAATGGATGATATAGAGAAACTTTTCCGCTATCTTTTATTACAACTTCGCGAGCGCTCTCATTTCCATTGTGCGAATGTCTCACACACTGGATGAATTGTGCCACAGATTTGAAAAAAAAACTTACATTGAAAACTTCCCTGAAAACTTCCCGGAAAGCTGTGGAAATTGAATGCCAGAAGGATGGCAAAAAAAGTTAGGAGTGTGAGTATGTTTTTGATATAGTTTTTAGTGGGATACGGGAAAATAATTCTAAAAGATGTCGCTGCATTGCCTTGAAATTGTTAACAAACATTTGGCTCAAACATTCAGGACGTTCATTACAAACTCCTTTTTTCTAATATTCTTTTTACCAAGTTTTAAACAGCGGCGTTTTAATAACTATTCAATCAATTGTTTTGACCTTCCATCGTAACGTCGAATTGTAAACAAACGGTTGCCTTTATCATTCGAGCAAAACCCTCAGGTTGTCACTTACCCCGAGGGTTGTAACAGCCACCGACCGAAGATATCATTGTTCCGAGAACCGGCTGTTGTTGTTCAGCATTTCAATGGACCCCATAAAGTGCCACCGGCTGACTTCGGCCGAATCCGAAAGGACTTCATTGTGCTTCTCCGGACTCCTTTATTCCTTAGCAGAAGTCCAGATAGATATTTGCCCGGTGGCCGAGTAATGACCCATCGTCGTCGTCGTCGGACAATTCGTGTGTGGACATACCGAGTTGCAATCTTGAATTTCCTCGCTCCTCCAGCCTGCATTCAATGGAACCCAAAACCGGGAAGACCCCCGGGCGCTGCTCTCGGTCGGTTTCGTATCAATAATGTGACTGCTGCTTGATTTTCGTCATATTCTTGGCCTCTTTCAATTGTTATTGGCAGCAAGTAGTGCAAGATGTTTGTCCAAGAATGTTGCCCCGGGACGATGTTTATTGAATGGCATCTTGGCTGGCCGTCCTCTTGGAATCGGATCCTTTTGCTCATGTGACGTTCGATGTGTCAGTTGGTGTGTGCGTGTGTGGGTACCCGATGAATGATAGTTTGTATTACGAGAGAAAACGGAACGCAGATTGGCCGCCGGCGCTGCTGTGGCAAGGCATCATTCTAGAATGATCACTTGGTGGAAGACGATAGGGCTATCAGGAAAATGCTAACTTTTTCATTTAGACAACATGCTTCAGAGCGAAATGAATGTCTGAGCTCTAAATAAGGAAATCCCACGCTCTTGAAATTAAAGAAATAAGAATGAAAACAACATTGACGGTAGGAATTTGCGTGATGCCGACCGGAACATTTCGCTCCTCTAGTTTCTGTTTTTTTTTCTGTCGATAGAAGACTAAATCCCAAGGGTACCTGAACATGAAAAACAAATGTAGCAGGACCTTGAGCTTTTAAAGACATTCTTCTTTCTTTTTAGTCATGATTGTCACCGGATAACTTTTTTTTTTGAGTTTTTAACGGTGAAGTCATACGAACTTACGATCTTAAAATAAAAAAAACAACCTAAGTAACATACAATGTACATTCTAAAACTAAGTTGAATCACGGATCGAACGTTTAAACATCGGATTTGATACGTCAAAGTCGAAAAGATGGGAAGCCTCGTTGAAAGCATGACAGTATTGTTGTAGTGGAAGATGTCATTCACGAAGATCCGTTGCAAGTACGTCCTTCTATTGCTCAAAGACGTCAGTGACAGAAAACCACTCGAACTCACGAACATCGGCTCAGGAAACAACTGACTTGCCAACTGAACTATATCACAAGCCCCAACGTATCACACCATAACAGTAATTCGTTCATGTCCTCCTGAAGCGCAATGCAGTCCCCTATCGATTTAACGACTCTGTAAATTTTAAGATCATCGGCATACAGTAGTTTGGTCGAGTTGAAGTAGGTAGCTATGTCGTTTATAAAAAGCTCAAAGATAAGCGGTCTCAGGTGACTAACTTGTGGAACACCTGATGGCATGTCGAATAATGTAGAGTGTGTTCATCGGATGTTTATGTAACCTTGGCGTTTTACCAGGTAGGAATGCAGCCCAAGACCTTCCTAAAAGGTGCACTTATACTTTTCACTAGCTGTAGCGTCTTACAGTGGGCATTTTCATGCTCTGTGGAATATTTATTGTGGGTTTGTCTTGTCTGCAACGTCAAACACGTTTTTTTTTCTTGTAGTGGAAAGCCCACTGCGACCAGTAGTTGATCTATTGTGGTAATAGCCCCGCGTTACTGTATGCTATCAGGATCACCTGCACTATCGGTTGAAATGACAGTTGATTGCTGACTAAGCATTTTATCCCAATCGGGTATGATATCAAAGATGTATGATATAACCTTCTTAGGGCTGATATGCAACCATATGTCTTGTGCGCTTATTAACTTTGCCCTAAGTACACGCTCTCTCCTATTTAGGAGGGCGCAGCAGTTGCATAGAAGATGCTCTGCAGTTCCTTTTTCGAACCCGCAGAACCGACAGTCGTCGTTTTGAATAATGTTAATCCGTTTGAGATGTTGTTTTGTCGGACAATGTCCGGTCAAGAGACCTGTGTAAGTACTTAACTCGTGCTTACTTAAGCTCAACATGTTTTTGGAGAGTCGTGCGCTTGGTTCAATGAATCTTTTCGCCTGAGCTGCTACCTCTGCTGTTCTCCAGTTGGAGCCAATAGTGGTGCTTTCCCAGTTCTTGAGTTCCACATTTAAGGCACTCCTCGATACTCCGCAGAAGGGTTCTGGTCCAATTAACAGGCCCTGAGATCCTTTACTAGCTAGCTGGTCTGCTTCGTCGTTCCCTAGGATACTGAGTGGCCTGGAACCCAGAGTAAAAATACTCAGTTCCGTATGGCCAGGTTTCCCATACAAGCTTGGAGTAACATGTGAACGTACTTAGTGCTCGTGCTTGTGTACCTGTATCCTCTTTTCAAACAGGCTAAAGTGCATTCTAGAATTGCTTGAACTTCTGCTTGGAATACTGTTGGCCAGTTTCCTATAGGAATTGAGATCCTGAGTCTAGGTCCGAACACCCCTGCCCCAGTTCTTTTATCCATTTTTGACCCATCAGTAAAGAATTTAATCGATCCGGGAGGAACCTCAGGACCACCTGACTCCCACACGTCCCTATCGTTGATAGTTACATTGTATGGTATGTCTAGGTTGAAAACGGGCTCCATCCAGTCATCGTTCTTTACAATAAGTGAGTTTATTTTAAATTTATTCAGGATTTTTAGATGTCCTGTAAGATCCCCCTCATAGAGAGTTTTGATTTTTGAGAGTCTCAAGGCACTGCGTTCTGCCTCTAACTCAATAAATTGATGTAGTGGCAGAATATTTAGTAGTGCATTCAGAGCCTCGCTTGATGTGCTTCACATAGCGCCAGTTATAGATAGCATTGCTATTCTTTGAAGCTTCGTTAGTTTCTTCCGGGCCGTAGCTTGCACAGTTTTGGTCCACCATACTAAGGAGGCATAGGAGATTTTGGGTCTTATTATAGCTGTAAATATCCAATGGATGATTTTCGGCCTTAGTCCTTATTTTTTCCCTACTCCTTTGAGGCAAACCCATAGAGCTGTTGTAGCCTTCGCTATTACATGCTCTAACTGTGGGTTCCATGATAGTTTTGAGTCTAGTATGATTCCTAGATATTTAACCTGTGATTCGAAGTTTAGCACTTCCCCATCTAGTGTTAAAGGTTTTAGTGCAGTTTTTCGTCTCATAGTGAATGCTACCATAGTAGTTTTGGAAGGGTCAATGTTCAGTCCCTCTTCCCTGCACCAGAATAGTGCGTAGTTAAGTGCAGATTGCATTCTATTAGACAACACATTCTCATGTTTTCCCCGAACTATAATAACTACGTCATCAGCAAAGCCAATAACTTCGAATCCCATAGATACAAGTTTGTTTAGGAGGTCGTCCACGATCAGTGACCACAACAACGGTGATAGAACCCCACCTTGGGGACATCCCTTAGTTGGAGTAGCACTGATCGTAAGTCCTCCCAAGCTTGCATAAATGGTTCTATCTATCAGCATGGTACTAGTCCAGTCAACAATTGCCATGTGGCAACCTCGTCTTTTCGTAGCTGATTCGATTGAGTAATGAGATGCGTTGTCGAATGCCCCTTCAATGTCTAGAAAAGAAGCAAGTGCTATTTCTTTTGCCTCCATTGTCTTTTCTAGTTTTTGTGTTAAGGTATGTAAGGCCGTAACCGTTGACATACCTTTTTTGTAAGCGAACTGAAAATTGTTTAGCTTACATACGGTAAGATACTGAGATTTAATGTGCTCGTCAAGAATCTTCTCCATTATTTTCAGAATAATGGATGTCAGACTGATAGGTCTGAATGCCTTTGGTTGAGTTTTATCTTTTTTCCCTGGTCTCGGGATGAAGATAACGTGCACCTTTTTCCACTGGGTAGGAATATGACAGGTGTTACCATTTGTTTTGCTTGCTGTATCTGGATTGGCATAATTCCATCTTCACCACCTTTAAATGGCTCGAATGTACTTATTGCTCAGTTAACCATTGACGGTGCAAAGATTGTGAGCGATTTGCGGAGAGCTTCCTCGCGTCTAACACTTCGACTGGGTCTTCCAGCCGGAGTGTCCATAATCTCTAACCCTTCGATGGATCCTGGAAAATGCTTACTTAGTAGTAATTGAAATGTTTCTTCTAGGTCTGTAGTAAGCTCCTCATTGTTTTTCTTCAATTGACCCAGTCCGTTTGAGTGTTCTTTAGATAGAACTTTCTGGAGCCTGGCAGCTTCTGGCGTTGTTAGCATGGATTCACACATGTGACTCAACTACTTCTTTTAGTTCTTTGAATATTTTTATTGTACTCAGTTAGGGACTTACGATAGTCATCCCAGTTTGAGTCAGCTTTTGCTTTGTTGAAAAGTCTTCTTGTTTTTTTCCTTAACTTTTCTAGTTCTCTGTTCCACCAAGTAACTCTTCTGTTTGAAACACGTTCCATCAGTGGACAGCTTGCTTCGAAAGCGTATATGATTTTATTTGTAAAACTGTTTGAAGCTTCCTCTAATTGCTTTGTTGTGCGTATTTTCCCATCCAACAAGGGTTTACAAGCTTCAAGTGTGTGTTTGTAGAGATCCCAGTTGGTGTTCCTAGGATCTCTATAAACGTCCCTGATTATTTCTCCTCCCACTATGTCGAATGTAAAATGTCTGTGATCAGACAGTGATTCTTCATCCGACACCTCCCAGTTATTTATTTTCCCTAGAAGCAGTGGTGTGCATAGAGTTAAATCGAGGACTTCTTGTCTGTTCGCCGTTGTGAACGTAGGTTTGTTTTCCTCGTTACATATTTCAATATGGTTTTGTGAAAGAAACTCTAATAAAGGCTCACCTCTATTGTTGATGTCTGTACTTCCCCACAGCGTGTGATGTGCGTTAGCATCGCAGCAGACGAAAAACTGCTGGTTTTGTGCCCGGCATTTTCTTACAAATTCTACTACCATCGGTGGGGGTATATGCCGAAGCTACACTCACCGTGTGCTTACCTCTTGGAGTCGGTATTTCCATTCGTATAGCCGTGATGTCTCCGTCGATAAATTCTGTAAAGGAAGTAAATTTAATTCTTTCATTAACTAGTAAAGCAGCCCTTGGGTGAGCACTTCTTTCGTCGTAAAGAATCTTACCATTCGGCGGGTAAAGCCCTTGTACCTTACCCTTGTTAACTCAAGGTTCCTGGATAAAGGCAAGGTCCAGGTTTTCGGAGACGAATCTTCTCAGTAGTGTACTCGAGGCTCCTACTGCATGATGAAGATTCGCCTGAACACATTTTAGGGTGTTCATTTTTGTGGTTTTTTGCCCGTGGTGGTGGGGCAAGGCATCGGCTTTTTATCATTTGCACATGTTTGCTTGTCTCGTTTTGATTTGCTCCATGTGCTGGGGCTTCTTGAACTAGTCTTAGTAGTTTTGAATTTTGTGTTAGTAGGTTTGTTGATGGTTACTTTACCTTTAGAACTGCTCATTCCACTCGGGCCTGGTTTAAGTTGATCTTGTTCCAAACATGGGCCCATGTTCAACAACCTAGTCCCTTCCGGTGAGCAATCTGCATTGAATTTACTGGGGATCTTCTCATTTTTCTCGTTTGTCCCTGAGTCTTGTCCCTGGTCCATAGATTGCCACTGGTCCTTAGACTCTGGTTCTTTGAGATCGAGTGTAGCCGAAGTATTTCCTTTGCTAATCGACTCTCCTTTTGTGGGTTGGACCTGGTCTGTCGCCGACTGGTCCTTTACAAGGCCCTGTTTTAGCTGCCCAGGTCCTTGAGCAGCTTTATCGGTGGTGTTCCCTTCAACAGTTCTTCTACAGTTCTGCAGGGGGCGTACCCTTTGCAGTGGAAATTAGGCGCATTGCCTCTTAGTATGGTACGTTTTTAGCCATAAGCTTTCTTAGCATTCTCTTGGCCGCACCACTTAGTTGCCGTGTGTCGAGATTTGTCTCTTTATTCGGCACTTCTGTTGTTTTGATAGTGACATTTGGTATAAGAGGTATTGCTAACACCATCATTAAAAGCTACCTTACAGGTCGGAAACAATTCATTTCTATCGACCAAACAGAAAGCTCTTTGGAACCTCTTGATGTAGGTGTACCGCAAGGCAGTAATATTGGGCCATTGTTATTCTTATTATACATCAACGATTTAAGCAATCTACCTTTACACGGCATTCCCAGACTGTTTGCGGATGACACTGCTTTGTTTTATCCTGAAATTTGCCCACAGATTATTGTTAAACAAATGGAAAAAGACTTAGAAATTCTTCACAAATACTTCAATTGTAACCTTCTAACTCTAAACTTATCAAAAACCAAGTACATGATTCTTCGCTCGTCCAGAAGAGTTATCACAAGCAGCAATCACCTTTTTTTCGCAAATTCTACAATTGAAAAAGTTGACAACTTTAAATACTTGGGGTTGACATTGGATGAAACACTTTCCTGGAGTATTCATATAAACAACATAGTCAATAAAACATCGTCCTTGAGTGGCATTCTTTCGAGAGTTTAGGAATTTTGTACCGCGTCATGTTCTTATAAAATTTTACTTTGCATTCATTCATTCCCAGTTTAACTACCTTATCGCAGTGTGGGGGAGGGCATCTTTGTCCCTTCTTGCCCGGTTGCAAACGTTACAGAATCGTTGTATGAAAACTATCTTTAAACTACCTTTCCTCTATCCAACTTTACTTCTTTATTCAAGTACATCTCATAATGTTTTGCCTTTAACTAAATTGTGCAGCTTGCAAACATTAATGTACGTGTTCGATAATTTAAACTCCACAGATAATAACCGTAATTTATTGTTTAGCTCAGGTACTCGCTCTCGAATTACTCGTCAGTCAAATCATTTGCTTCAAAGTCGCTGTTCAACATCTTTCGGTCTTCCAGAAGTCTTTAAAAACACTAACAACCGTAGCTCTTTCAAAACCCAACTCATTCGTCACCTCAAAGGATTACTCTAGTCAATAACCAAATCACCTTGCCAGTTTTTTTTTTGTGTATTAGTCAATAATTTTATTTTTAATCTGTTAATTTTAATTTAGTAGTAAAACTTTTTTCTAATTTTTTCTTTTGTAAAGCGTTAGTTTAATAGATTCTAGTTTAATTTTTGTTGTTTTTGTTAAATAAAATGGATCTCTTAAAAGGAAATCTTTTTTCCACTGAGATTCATGTCTAAATTTAATTTGTAGTATCGTACAATTTCCCCGCATAATGAAAATATTTCTTTTAAGTTCTCAGCATGAGTAAATTTTGCTCGCGTTAAGTTTTGTTGATAATTGTTTTTTTGCTGTCAGGCATGCTGAGAACAGAAAGCGTCCAAACGAGCCTCTTGGTGTGGGGGAGTGTGGTGGGCCGCTTTACAATTTACATTAAAAAAAAAACCCCCATCATCGTCGCTCTCGTCGTCCACTTCCGCTGGTGAGTCTAAAGCGGAAGATGACTTCTCAGGTCTCCTCTACTGAGCAAAGTCGTTTAGGAGTTGAGACAGGAGATTGGCAAAATGGTTTTCAAGGAGGCGGGGAGGAACCCTACCGAAAATGGGTCCACTGGAAATCTCGGTAATCTCCACAAGGAGGAGCAGGTCTCAGTAGTAGAAAGAGGTGAACCCAGGTGCATCAAAAAGTATGGTCTGTTAGAGGCATCTGAAATAGTCGACAAGATGCAGGAGATTTTGTGAAGCACTAGTAACATGCACGCACACACACATTAAGGCCTGGATGCCGAAACTGATGATACTTTTGCAGAGAGCCGTGTGGTGGTTGAGAGCCGACTCAACCAAAAGAAAAGGTGGGGTACGAACTACGAGAATGTCGATGGAGAAAGGAGCGCTGAAGGTTGTCGGATGGTTCTAAGCAGAGCGTAAAATCTTCACCGTCATCAGTCATAAAACTGTAACTGTGAAAAAATTAAAGCAGTCGCATTCATAACAGACGCCTTCAAATGAGTAACCAAGCAAACAATCTCGCCTCAACCTCCAGTCAAATGAAGCGTCGGAATAATCATAGTCGCCTTCAGTTCATCGCCGTCTTTTTGACTGTGACGGGATATTGTTTAGATTAAAATAAAATCTAAGACGACGCCGAAAAGGACACGTTCATCATAAGTCATGCCATTGATGAAACTGAAACCCGTTACCGGGTTTCGGTTCAAATAGACATACAATGGAATGGAAACGTTTTCAACTAAGTTTCCGTTTTTGGAGATCAGTCCAGGGTAGTCAAGGCCCAGAATAAAATCGAACGAAACATTAACCACCATCAACTATCTCGATCGAGGAGAACTCCGTAGGGACTAAAAAGGACAAATCGACCTTGCGGCTGTACGACCCTTCTTTTATTTGTGCTTTTTATTTAGCCTTTCAAAATGTTTAGTAGTATTATTTAAATCTGAATTTCATTTGTCCTCGACACTGGCAATTAGTCCTAAAGCAATCCATATACTCGAAATTTTTCGAATCATTCACAAATGCTTTCAACCGACGCCGTCATCTTGCTTGACGACCGTCGTTTGAAAAATAACATGCCTCACGCGAACAGAAATCCATGACGATAGTCAAGCTTTTCCAGTCCCTTGAAGCATGACTAGTAGTCAAATGAGATCTGAAACGTGATGGTGAAGGAAAATCAGCAACCACGTCAACTATGATGTTTGAAAAATGTATGCTCTGGTTCTAAGTAAGTAGAAAAGAGAACGCAGAAAGAAAAGTCGTCGTGAAGCCAGTACCACTCCCTAGACCCAGACCTCAACGGGTGATGTCCAGGGGTGATGCCCTTGCCCTTATTCGTGGCGTGCTATAGTCGACGAAATTTCGCAAATCATGAGCGATCTGATACGGTCAGAAGAGTGGATGAACAGAGGGAAGGAGATAGTCAACTAGATTTAACAACCTAAAAAAAGGTCTCGGGCCTCGTATGACACTACAAATCAGAAGCAATGCGATTTTTGGGCGCAGTATAACCCAAATGTGGCCTCATATCATGATTCCAACCAGCATGTTGGAAAGGTTTGTGGAAAAAAAATAATGACCCACGCGTCGTTCTTCGAAATCCGGCTCGAAGGACCAGAAAACACATAGAAATACGTCTGCTTCATTCTGAATTCCCAAAAAAATTGTTCTCGTGTCGCCACTGTCGTTGACAGTTGACCCGAGTTGTCCAAGCAAATCAGATTGCAGTACTAGACCAGTAGTAAACACTGAGCAAAATGCAACGATGAGAATTATATCAAGTTTGTTTATTTATATTTAAGAAATCCTCCAGTGACGACCCTTCTTTTAAAGTGCTCTTTTCTATTTGAATTGAAACCGTTTTCGGCGCACGAGAAGGGTCTGCTCTTCTGCTTGGAACCACTGAAGCTTTCAGTAGTCACATCTGCAGGATTCAACTTCTTCTGCCTTCTTCGCGACCTCTTTGTCAATTTTTATTTTGAACTTCTTGCCTACAATTAATTTAATTATGTTTTATAAGCTGTAGGTTGTAATTAAATAATCCAAGTTTTCTTGGCCTATTTTTTGAACACCTGACAACCCTACAGGAAAGAAATCTTCACTTCCTATAGCCTATGTGGTCAACCTTACGAATCTTCCAGGAGACCATCTCACATGGTCAGAAAGAGTATGAGCAGGATGGATGTCTTGTTCTCTGCTGGTCAATTGAGATGGCGGCGGCCCAGTTGTTGGAACAAGATGTTTAATTCAATTATTATAAACTCGAATCACGTGTATGTGGGGAAGGGGACAAATAGAGTCGGACACCGGACCACCACGTGGCTACCTTTGGGTCTGTCGAACATACGAGGTCGATAGAATCTGGCTGCACTTTCAGTCGAAGTCAGTTCCGATGAATGGATTGTGGTCGACCAATCCAAATGTCGAAAGGTAAATTCAGATAAATCAAGTTCAATTGATTCATTCATCATGGAATTCCCGCGGGCTTTTCCCGACTGGGCCGGCTATTTGTTTGCTGAGTGATGGATGACGTTGGGTGATGCGGTGTGTGCTTTGAATTATGTCCTGATAGAATTAAATTGAAAGGATTTCTCGGGAGCTCTCCTACTTGATGAAAACAGATATTTTAGACTTAATTGTCTGTGTTCTTGCGTTTTCAGCTTGATGTAGTTTCTGTCTTAGTTTAACGAATGAATTCTCATTTGAATTTTTATTTTTTAGATTTTAAACTAACATTTCCGATGGTACTTTGTGAGAATATCCCAATCGAACCAAGATTTTTTATGAAAAAAACACTTCATTTGAATCAAAAATTGCACATTTTGTTTCCCATCCGAAACATTTGATTGGTTCCCATCTTCATGTTGAGCCATTTTACTGGGTGGGCTGTCATCATCAGCAAGATAAGTCGAAAAAAAGTTCTCCACAAAACAAAGACGTTTATCCCCCCTCGAGGAAAAGTCAACGAGTTTCCCTCGAAACTGACAGAACAACTGACTGGATGAGATGTATCAAAGAATTGCAACCGCCAAGCCAAGTTGCCATGCAGTCTTCGTTTGTTCCGAAAAGCGACACGAGAGGCAAGGCAGGACACAAGACGACTGAGCTTATTTAAACTTTTGATACTTCAAACAAAACTCCCTACCGATGACGTTCTAGGGTAGCCGTCAGTTTTTTCGTGGAAAATTTAAAAACTTTCAGAAAATTGTAACGATTTGATATGCCAACTTTTGGTTCATCTCCCCTTCGGGAACTTTCCTGACAGACAATTTCCCGGGAACAAAGCCAAAACCGAAATAATGCTGCCCGTAATGGTATCGTTAATACTTGTTTGGTATTATTTTCAGCACTCCCGATCATCAACATCGTCAGTTGGTTTGAACTTTTGGTCCTTCCCTGCTAGTAATGATGTGTGGGAAAGATCAGTTGAACTTTCTCGGAAAATATTCCAAGCAAAAGTGTGTGTTTCTTAGGGAATTCATAGTACAACAAAAATAGTTAATCTAAATTTTGAACAATACAATTGACTTGACATCATTTAAGAATTAAACAAAAAAAATATAAATTTTCAAAAATTTAATTCTGAAATCTAAAATCAGAATCTGAAATCTGAAATCTGAATCTGAAATCTGAATCTGAATTCTGAATCTGAAATCTGAATCTAAAATCTGAATCTGAAATTTGAATCTGAAATCTGAATCTGAAATCTGAATCTGAAATCTGAATCTGAAATCTGAATCTGAAATCTGAATCTGAAATCTGAATCTGAAATCTGAATCTGAAATCTGAATCTGAAATCTGAATCTGAAATCTGAATCTGAAATCTGAATCTGAAATCTGAATCTGAAATCTGAATCTGAAATCTGAATCTGAAATCTGAATCTGAAATCTGAATCTGAAATCTGAATCTGAAATCTGAATCTGAAATCTGAATCTGAAATCTGAATCTGAAATCTGAATCTGAAATCTGAATCTGAAATCTGAATCTGAAATCTGAATCTGAAATCTGAATCTGAAATCTGAATCTGAAATCTGAATCTGAAATCTGAATCTGAAATCTGAATCTGAAATCTGAATCTGAAATCTGAATCTGAAATCTGAATCTGAAATCTGAATCTGAAATCTGAATCTGAAATCTGAATCTGAAATCTGAATCTGAAATCTGAATCTGAAATCTGAATCTGAAATCTGAATATGAAATCTGAATCTGAAATCTGAAATCTGAATCTGAAATCTGAATCTGAAATCTTAATCTGAAATCTGAAATCTGAATCTGAAATCTGAATCTGAATATAAAAACTGAAATTTGAATCTGAAACCTGTTTGTGACATCTGAACCCGTAATTCTACATATGATGCTGACATCTGATCAAGAATTTGGAACAAGCAGACAAATTTAAAATTTGTATTTAAATGTAAAGTTTCGAGCATTTTTCGTCAGAATTAACAACCAAACTTTCTGCCAAAATTAACATTCGCTTTCATTCAACGACCCTTAAGCAAACGAGTTAATGCCCGATAATATCTCAACATTGAATCATCATTAATCATCAGTCTGTAGGTTTTTCTTTTTCGTTCATTTCAATTCAGCTAAATCGAATTACGATGCCCTCGACAACGAAAACGAGCTGGCCTCCAGGACTCAAGTAGGTCCAATTGAAAAACACATCCTAGCCGGGTACATTCAAATATTCAAATTTACCCAGTCCCCATCGTTGGTTGAAATTTTCCGAGGCGACGAGCACCCATTAACCCAGATTCAATTAAAATATTCCACTCCATCGCTTTTTCGCCCAATGAATGGAAGGAAGGGCCGCTGTTCACTTTTAAAAGCAATGACTTGGCAGAGTATGTGCTGCTGGATGCTGCATGTGGTGGATATGAGATTGTTAATTTCGCTTTGGTAAGTTTTGGGGATTTTTTTTGCTCTGTGAATGATAGTTTGCAAGTTTAAAACTGGAGAAAAGTGGCTGGAGTTTAAGGCTGTTGAAAAATGGCACGAAATGGATGAATAATTTGGCAAGTGTTTGTTGAATAATATAAAATTAAGACTTTTCATTCAAGTTAGTAGACTTTTTAAGATAAGCTCAATCAGCAAGTTAGCAAACAAAGCTATTCTATTTAGTAAATAAAATATCGCCTACGACATTTTCCCTACTTAAACTTTTCGTGACAAAATTAAATACCTAAATCTTTGTCGTTGTCACACGCTCGAAACAATAAAGACAAATTTCTTTGTTGATGGATCCCGATCGTATTTTTTCAGAACGTTTGTTTGTTGCTGTAGAGATTTTTTGCAATTTTACTGAATCTTTCCTTCTATTCAAACCCGAAATGAAAACACTTCAATTCGCGTTAGCAAATGTCTTAAATCTGATTTTTATTTTCCAAGCTTACTATGACTATTTAGATAATTCAATTTTACTTCAAAGCTATTGCTATCTCTTTCCCTCTTCAACTTTTCCATTCCTAACGGTACAAGCGATTTCCGTTCGAAATACACCCGCTATCCATTTCTTAAACTGCATCATAATTCCAACTTCGCTCGACTAGTTGATGTTTTTTTTTCTTTCACATATTTTTATGTTCCCAGTCTTATTTCCTTCCTTAGTCTATTCTCCACAGTTGCAATTGAAAAATATAAGGATAAGCGGTTCTGAAAATACCAACTAAAAGGTATTGGATCATAATTTGCAAGGTATTGGAAGAAAACTCATGGCCTCAGCATATCGATATTAGAAGCGATTCGGAGACACTGGGTCGTGGTTATGGCCAATGTGGCCGGTTCCGGAACGAAAAATGTCAAAGTGATCGGATCAAGACTTGCAGCGTATTTCTAGAAAGCCTCTTCATAAGAAGAATTGATAGGAAAAGCGATTCGGCGATCCAATAACTTTGGCATACTTCATCCCGGAATCGGACAGATTGGACATGGCACGATACAGTGTCCCCGAATCGCTTCTCCTAACGATTTCTTTCATTCTTGATCCTATAACTTTGAAGTATTTCGATCCGGAACCGGCAGGATTGGCAATGGCCACGACCCAGTGTCCCCGAATCGCTTCACTTATCGATTTCCTTCATGAAGAAGCCAAGAGCTTTCTAATAATATGCCGCAAGTCTCGATCCAATAACTTTGATATTTTGTTCCGGAACCGGCCAGATTGCCGATTGGTCATGACCACGACCCAGTGTTCCTAAATCGTTTTCCTATCGATTTTTATCATGAAGAAGCCAAGAGCTATCTATATGCCGCAAGTCTCGACCCGATCCCTTTGACAAGTTTTGCTCCGGAACCGGCCAGATTGGCCATGGCCATTGGGCATGCTCAAATATTTAAATAGCATTTGTAAAAATTCACTCTTATCAAATATCAACCACTCTCTGGAGCCACCATTTTATGGTTTTTAATAAATTTACACTTTTCGTTTTCAGAACAATCATTAAATTTCAAGACTGTCTTCGAAAATCAGGTAACAGATGCATTCTTTTAACCCTCATTTGTCCCTGAAATTTTTACCCGTTACAGTCCTTGGAGTGTCAGTTTGACACTCCTGATTTAAACCCATATATCTCTCTTGTTTTCCAACCGATTTTAACAAAATTTATAAATTCGGAAAACTCGTAATGTAAGTCAAATATGTTTCTCAGACAATATTTAGCTACAACACTTCAGTTTTCCATTCTTCAAAGCCTAAGAAAAAATACGAGAAAACATACTTCGGAAAAAGGATTGTAGATCAGCAATAGAATGTTCAAACAAAATTCACGTTGTGTCTAAGAAAGCTGAAGTAAGAAGTTATACCTTGCACATAAGATTTTTTTTCAAATTTTTTAAGATCATGGCCACAAAAATGTAAAAAAGTGGTGTAAAAATCGTACTTTTCAATCAATTAATCGTCAAAATTTTTTAAGTCTCACCAGATAAATTTTTAAAAGAGCATTGAAAAGTTGACGTAATTTGGCACATTTTTGCATTTTTAGATTTTCAAGTACGAAACACAAAATTTTTGAAGAATTTTCAAAGGTTGCTGTTTTACGATATTTTTGTCAATTTGCGATTTCTCAGATTTTCTAAGACTTAAATTCAACTTTGCACTGGATTTTGAGTGTTTGAACGCGAGACTTCCGTAATAAATTTATATATATTTTGATAAACGACTAAAATGATTCAAGAGTAATAATCTCGACTCAGAACTAAAGTGAAAACCTCGAAATCTTTTCCCAATTCCAATTTACAATTTTTCAAAATAATTCTCGCTTGATAATCCCAAATGTCGAATTTCAATAAGATAAGACTAAGCTTGCCAGATTGTCCAGATGTTACCCAATTTGGTCACTTTATTTGCAGAATCAAACGATAATTTGAATTGATTCATTAGAAATAGAATTGTGTATTTTGTGTTCTAATTTTTTTTTAGCAAATTTCATCAAAATTAACATGAACGATTTTTTGGAAACTTAAAATATGATTTAAAACTAACTGATGGGTTTCAAGTGCTTTTTTTCATGATTTTTAATAAATAAATTTTATATTGGCGGATATTGGGGAAAATACCCCAAAATAGCACGGCCCAGAAATTTGCGGACAAAATATCTGGTAAGCTTAGGTTAGATTAATTCTTGATTTTGTGACTTCAAATTTGCTAACAAAGATTAAAATTCGATGTCTGTGGTCAGATTTCGGATTCTATATTTATTCAATTTTTCCATTTTCGAAACTCATCATTTCAGAATGTGAAAAAAAAAATTACTACTATGACAACATATTAATTTTATTTTTTATTCTCTTGGCAGAATTGGAACTTAATAAAGTTTCATAATGGTGATCCAGAGTTGAAACAGTTTCACATTCCACAGTTTCGTCATTCGCAATTTTTCATTTAGATTTACAAAATCTCGCGTGAGCTATCTTTACGTCGTACGGAACAAACTGTACACAAACAGTTTTATTACAAAAAATGCAAAACCTTACAAAAACTTTTTTCCATTTAGAATATTTATAGTCTGGACAACATATTCCATATGTGAGATACAAATTTTAAGGTTGTTTTGATAACTTCTGCAGCAGTTTTCTGTGAATTCTTAAGATGTTTCATACGACGTAATGAAAGCTCACACAAGAAATATATTTCAAATTAATAACTGAAGAAAAAATTTATATCAAAAGCCTAAAATTCAAATAAGAGATTTCTGGTTGAGGGTTTTGATACAAATTTCACATGTTGATTCATAACTGAAAGAAATTATTATCTGGAACTTAGGTTAAAAATTCGTAGTCAGACTTGGAATTCAGATTTTAAACTCAGATTCAAAAGGCAGGATTCAGATCCGGAATTTAGATGAAAAATTCAGATTCATGTTCAGTTCGAAGTTAAATTGTATAATCAAGATGAACATGTGAGAATTTTGATTAAGGATTCAAATTGCAAGAGATCGTAGTTTCATAGTTTTAATTCTTGATTCAAAATTTAAATTTTAAATTTAATCAGAGTCAGTTTGGAAACACCCATCAGCAGAAACCACAAATATAAAATAAAAATATAGATTCATTTCGAAGACTCCGTTCTTTGAAAAATTTAGATTATAATTAAAAAAAAATATTCTCAGAATTCTTATAATAGAATAAACTAATTACAAATTTATATTGGTCAAAGAACTTGTACTTTATGTTCAAGCAAAAATTACGCTGTCAATATATTTTATTAGTTTTCATATTGCAAATGAAAGACATACACTGTCTTAGCCATATAGGCTTCACAGACCGCTGCTTAATTATTCAAAAACTAAGTTTGAAACTAAAATTTGGAATTTTATTCGAGTTTACAAGAGTAGAAAATGAATCTGATTTGAACCGCAAACATAATCTCTTACTTTTCTTTGTATTTTTTTTTTGTTGAAAAGAATTAAGTTATTATTCAGTACAGGGTCGTAGGGTTTTGATGACAATTTTTTTCCTATAACATTTTTACTTGAACAAGTCCGTTGCCTCCTGAGCTGATGTCCGTGAATTCGAGCCCAAGAGTAAACATCAAACACAGTTGTTCCAGATAAGTTTTTCAATGACTGGTGCGCTAACTGCATCGTTGATAAAAGTCGCGAATGGCACAATGATGTAGAAACGACTATAATCGGAACAAAAAAAAGGATTATGAACGCTTCATTTAAAAAAAAAACTATTTTTACTCACGTAAGTTAGCAAGCTTATTTTTTTCAAACCACAAGCATAACCATTTTAAGCATAGGTGAAAATGTATCAAATATTCAGAAAAAAAAGAAAACAAATATTTTCTACTCTTGTAAACTCGATTAAAATTTAAGATTCAGGTTAGAACATTTAATTTTAAAGAATGTGCAATAAAACTAATATTAAATAAAACTTCCACTTGATTTTTTACCTCAGGATAAAAAAAAACAAGTTCAAAAATTATCATTTATTATTTTGTATTTCATAATTTGAATCCTGTGATTAAAGCTTGCGAAATTAAAATCTAGATTTTTCAAAAAACTAATGCATTGAAATGAATCAAGATTTCATTTTTTAAATGTGATTTTCACCAAGTTTGTGTTTCTAAACTGACTTTGATTGAATTTAAAATTTCAATTTTGGATCAAGAATCAAAGTTATGAAACTGCGTTCACCTTCAATTAGAATCCCTAATGAAATTTTAACATTGATATTTTAACTTAAATTTGATCTAAATCTGAGTACCAACCCTGGATTTTAGTTCCAAGTCTGAATTCTGCATTTTGATTCTAAATTCAAAACCTAAATCTGAATTGCAGATAACAAATCGTATGAACTTTAAAACAAAAAGTGAAATTTGTATCAGAATCCTTGACCAGAAATCTTTTATTTGATACTGAATTTATGGTTTTCAATATGATTTGTTTTTCAATTATTTATTCATAATTGAACTTGTAAATTTAAATAAAATTGTGAATGATGAAATTGCTTCACATTTTTCAATTCTGGACTCATGAAATTTTCTTATGTTTAAAATCTTCTATAAATTGAGGATACAAATCTTAAAAATGGCTTGAATTTTAAATATTTTCTTTCCATATTTCGGAATTATGAGTTTCGAGTATGGCGAAATCAGCATATTTTAGATTAAAATGCAACACCAAGGCTCGAAGCAGGATTCTATACCAATGATGATCCAAACTGAAAATTAAGAACAATAATTTGGATACTTACGGAATATTTTTCCGCATCTCTCCGGGCTGGGCAAATCCGGCAATTTTATCCAAAAACATTTCTAAATTAGGGCGTATTATTGTAAAATGTTAACTGGATCTCAAACGTTGAACTTCATCGCCGGTGTCATCAAAAGGCGCTAGAAATCGAGATTCGGGAACGTAAGTGGAGATGGATAGGACACACGCTGCGAAGAGATGAAAACGAGATTTGCAGAGACGCGCTTGACTGGAATCCAGATGGGCATCGAAGAAGAGGCAGGCCCAAAAGCTCGTGGCGGCGAAGTCTAGCCGCTGAAATCCGCACAGTTGACGAGAACCTCGGCTGGCAGCAAGTGAAGACGCTGGCTCCGGATCGCCAGCAGTGGAGATCTTTTATCTCAGCCCTATGCGCCGGTCAATCGGCGCTGGACCCTTAGATGATAGATAGATTGTAAAATGTTTCCCAAAATCCGGCCAATATGCAGGCAAATTTTAGAATTATTCCATTGAAATCATGAAGAAAAACAAGTGGAAAACTGTTTTTATTTTATCGAAACACAACAACCGATTCAGAGTCATATAGTCTTCCAAAAATCGTTTATAGTTATTTTTTTTAACATAATTCTTAGAACTCATTTGAAATTTTCGTTTGGTTTTGCAAATAGAGCGAGAAAATCTGGTCAAAATCCGGTCAATCTGGTAAGCTAGGTCTTACTTTATTGAGATTCAATATTTGGGACTGGGATAAGTAATTTTTTTTTTAACTGTTGTAGAATTGTGGTCCTGCAATGAGATTTCGAGGTTTTGGAGTTTATTATTACTCTTGAAACATTTTAGTTGTTGATCAAAATTTAATTTGAAACATCAAATTTTATGTTAAGCAAAACAATTTCACTGGACATTTTTGGACTTTCCTGGAAGAGTTTTCGCGAAATTGTTCATGTGATTTGTAAATATGAAAGGAACAGAAAATAACCAAATTATATCTAAAAAAAATCTAATCTGTGAAACACGTGTTCAACTTACCGTAGGCTTCATTTGAAAAACCACAAGTGAAAATATGTATGTATGTTCACATGTGATTCTGGAGCCAATATGATTGAATTTATAAGCTAGGGATCTTAGTGAACAATTTATAACGTCAATCTAAGCTAGGCTTAAGAATGAACAGACAAATTAATTATTTCACATGGTATTTGAAAATTGTGACAATTTAAAAAAAGGAACATTTTGAGGTGTAGTCTCACACTTCGATGTTTCATGTTAATTACATGAAATGAAAACCTTTTCCAATTTTATGCAATTTTTCGAGTTTATTTTGTAAAAAAGCATCACTGAATTTTCAGTAAAATCAAATCATAGATACTTTGTTATTAAAAAAAACACAGAGTTTTAGCAATTTAGATTTCATTGGTTAGTTTAGTCTCGATACAAAAGTTCTGATTCTAGTTCTGAAACATGATTTTTAATTACTAATACTTAATTTCTTTTGGAAAAGAAAACTAAAATTCTCGAGAGCAAATCAGATGGATGATTTTCAATTTCAATAACAACTCCTAATTATGAATCTTAATTGATGTTCCAAATGTTTACTATCCGAATATTATATGTTTTTAAGCCATTCCATAAACTAGATTTGTAATCTATGTTTTAAACTGAATTTCGGTTTTATTTAAGGATCTTATTAATCGATTCGAAACTTCATTTAAGAAGAAAAGAACCGTCATAAACTCATCAGTTTCCCTTTCCTCAATTTGGCGTCGAAGTATTTTCCAATAGAATTTTAATTTGCCGTTCTTTTTTTGGACAACTAATTTCTCAAAAAAAATTGTTCATTTGAATTTGTATTTCAAAACAAAGTTGTGAATCTTCACTTAGAATTGTAAATCTTAAACTGATCGATTTAAAAAAGCGGATTTAACTTAAAGTATACAATGATGTTAAAAATAAAACAAAAGTAAGCTGTAGCTTATCTTAAACTACCATTTTGCATCAGATTTGAAAGTTTATTCGAGTCTTAAAAATATATTGTTTTACCATGGCCGTAGGAACGGGGATTAGGGGTTAAACCCCCCATGAGGATCTAAAAAATGGCAATCAAAATCTCTTAACTCAAAATTTTAAATTCTTAATTAAATTTTAATGAACTACTAAAGTGAACCAAGAGTAACAATCTCGACACAGAACTAAGGCCAAAAACTTCGAAATCTTATCCCAGGTCCACAATTCTACTACAGTTTTCCAAAAAAAATCTCACTTGTTGATAGACAATTAAAGACTGTGCTCTAAAAACGCTATAAAAAGTTATTTAAAAAAGAAGTTGGTGTATATATTTAGGGTACAGTCTTTGGTCTGTAATATCGAATTTTCAATAAGATTAGATTTACTAAGGTTGCCTGATTGGCCGGATTTTGCCCGAATTTTTTCTTCTTGATTTAAATTGAAGAATTCCCAAATTTTTCCGGGTATTGTCCAGATTTTGGGTTGTAAACTTTGAAATCGAATGCCCGAATTTTGCAAAAATTTTAGATAAAATATCTAGAATTTGCCCTGCCCGGATAAGTGCAGAAAATATCTGGTGGGCTTAGGTCTGAATCGTTTCCGATGTTCTGGTTCCAATTTTTTTTTATAAAAATCGAAATTTGTTGCCTGGATTGTGGAATCTGGTTCGGTTCATCATTGGGACGAAATCCTGATTCAAATCCTGAATTAAATCCTTTAAAACTAAAACTAGATTCATTTTCCATTTTTGAAACCCAGCATTCCAAAATATTAAAAGAAAATGTTCAAAATAACAAACCATTTTAAAGATTTGGATTTGAAATTTTTAATCTTAATTCATATACAGAATTGAAACTATAATGGTGATATATGTAGAATTGAAATATCAGAGTCTCATCTTTCTGAATTTCCATTCAGATTTATTAGTGGAATTGCGAATAAATATTTGAAGAATGAATTCATATAGAAAATCAAAGATTCAAAATTCACATAAGAGATTTCTGATTAAGGATCTGTTACAAAATGCCATAAATGATTCAAGATTTTTGTGAATTTTTGTTTGGAATTTAGATTCAAAAAATCGATTTCAAATCAGGAATTTTCATTCAGGTTCAAAATGCAGAATTCAAATTCGGAATTAAAATTCAAAATGGTCCAAAACAGATAAAAAAATACTTTTTCAAAATAAGATCTAAACTCATTTTCAAGTTTGCGTTCTTTGAAAAATCTGAATTTTAATTTAATTTTTTTCTACAGGATTTACGATAATATATTGTTTATAAAATAACTTAAACGCAATTTTCAAGTCAAGAAAATTCGGCTTCAAATGTATTTTATTGGTTTGTTGTTTCACATCATTTATATTGAAGATACTTTGAAAATAAAGATTTAAACTAAAATCTTAATGTATCGAGTTTACAAGAGTTGAAAATAAATCTGATTTGAACCACGAACAAGTTTTCAAATGAAACCCTCAAGATCCCTCATATATTTTTTACAGCTTCAAAAAAAAACTTAACAATTTCAGGGTTTGTTTTCGAAAGTATGGATTTTAAATGAATAAAAAATATTATAAAAGAACTAAAGCCCGAATAATGATATGCTTTTAGTATCACTTTTTTTTAAACTACTCTTATAAGTATTTCGCAAGAAAAAATGTTATGGGAAAAAATTTGTCATTGAACCCGACGTAGAATAACATGTATAAGAGGAATCCAATTGCATCTTAAAATAACAAGTTTTTCCAATCCTTACAAGAAAAATAAAATTTGCTTCAATATTTCGTGTAATGTTCATCAGCTTTCAATACAAATTTTCAAAGTGAAAAAGAACTTACGAAAAACTGTGGAAAATAAAAAAAAAAAAAGTGGATTATTTTCTCTGCTGATTCCAAGTGGATCCAAAAGAATATCAAGTTTCACAGAAATTGAACCCAGAAAAAAACACTGGAAGATTCACTCAGAAGTAAGAATCAAAGAATTTCTTCATTTCAAGTGGCTTATGCCCATTTTACTTACTCATCACTCGAGAATATAGTGACCGGCACTGAATACTATTGAACGTTTTCGATGCTTACTTCACTTACATATTTCACTTAAGTCAATTTTTTAAATACTAATGAATTTTCGAACTGCGAATGTCAATTATGTTGAAAATGATTTTTTTTTTAATTTGAACTTTTCATAAATAAATGTTTTTAAATTCATCTTAATACCACTTTTACTTAAAGATGTCAATGACCTGAGCAAAAATTCACTCAATCGGTCACTTAAATGATTTTCTCTTGTCGGTCACTTAGAATTCACATGAATTAACGTATGATCAAAATTCACTATGGATGTCACTTACATTACAAGTAAAAATTATTTTCAGTGTATGTGAATTCGATGTTGAAGGATGTTGAGATTTTTTTGACATTTCAGCTAAGTAAATTCGAACACAAGGTTTTTTTTCCACGGCTTTAATGCACGGTTTTTTACATGCCTATTAGCGTTTTATTTCTCATTTTTAAGCAGTGTTCTCGCGTCTCTCTTCTCATGACTTCCTTCTAACGTCTGACGTCTAACGCCTCATGTCTCAAATCTTACGTCTCAATTCTCATATCTCACATCTCATCTGCCTCATCTGTCTTCTCTTTGCTCTATTTCCTTTTTCTCTCTTCTGTCTTCTGTCTTCTGTTTTCTGTCTTCTGTTTTCTGTCTTCTGTCCTCTGTCCTCTGTCTTCTGTCTTCTGTCTTCTGTCTTCTGTCTTCTGTCTTCTGTCTTCTGTCTTCTGTCTTCTGTCTTCTGTCTTCTGTCTTCTGTCTTCTGTCTTCTGTCTTCTGTCTTCTGTCTTCTGTCTTCTGTCTTCTGTCTTCTGTCTTCTGTCTTCTGTCTTCTGTCTTCTGTCTTCTGTCTTCTGTCTTCTGTCTTCTGTCTTCTGTCTTCTGTCTTCTGTCTTCTGTCTTCTGTCTTCTGTCTTCTGTCTTCTGTCTTCTGTCTTCTGTCTTCTGTCTTCTGTCTTCTGTCTTCTGTCTTCTGTCTTCTGTCTTCTGTCTTCTGTCTTCTGTCTTCTGTCTTCTGTCTTCTGTCTTCTGTCTTCTGTCTTCTGTTTTCTGTCTTCAACAATGATAAATGACAGTATCGTTTGATTGTAGAACGATCGGAAAAATTAGCTCCCATCACCAGAGAATAAACGCACAATTATTGGATGGAGCCACGCTCTACGTAACGATGGTGAGACCATAAAATTGCCCTTACTCTCTTCTACTCGACCAATAAACTGCATCATTACTGACTGGGCCCAGCTTAACGCGGAATGTGTGGTCAAATTAATATTGATGCATGTGGAATGATGTGTTATGGAGCTGAATCACAAAGGAAATTCCTCTTCCCCCGAGTAGGTACATACATAGCATTCACTAAGCTCCCACATTCAGTGCCGAGTCAGGTCGAGTCGAGAAACGTGGGGCAGAACAATGTTATTTCGGTGTTTTTTTTTCTTCTAATGCCATTCCGAGGAACTTCGGAAATATGTCTTTTGTGTGTAATTACGATGATAATGGTTCGTTCTTCTTTGCCTTTTGAACAGTGCCAGTGATGGAATTTTCCCGTCGGCATTCCCTAGCCCCAAGGCTAAGTCTGTGGAAGCCCTTGGAGCAAGAATCGCGGTTGATGATGTGTCATTGGCTGTGATTGCAGCCGACTCGGAAAATGCTGAGCTATGATAAATGGTTTTCTAATTCTTCACCATCATCAGCTTTCTCGGAGAATTCTGTTTGCGTGTATATATGTCTTCGGTGAATAGAAAACTCATTTTTCGCGCGAAGAAAAGCTTCCATTTTGCTCCATTGGCTTTCTTTTTTTTCTTTTTCACTTTATTCAAGTCAATAGAAATGGATAGAGCAAAAAGAGCAAACCGGGAAAGTGGCTTTTTTGTGCCCATTCGATACGAGGAGATTTTTCTGGTACTAAGCTGATTTTCTGGTTCTTTTTTCCATGCTTCTTCCTACTCCTTGGTTTGGTATTGTGTGGGAAATTGTGAGTTGTTTAGTCAAATAATAGGATATTTTCCGGTATTGTGAGAATGTTTACAAACAAGGGTTTTAGCGATAGCCTTGGTTGGAAGACTAGAAATGAGGAAGAATTTTATTTAAAAAAAAAGCAATATGGACATGATGAATGCATAATAGAAAAACTAGATAGTACTCTGTAATCATGGTATTTGCTAATTGTTGTTAAGGTCAAATAAACAAACATACACAAACATATACATTTTTTATAAGTCAAGCTTGACCCACACAGTCTTATAAAGCGCGTTACTTGTTTTACCAATTTGGAATCGATCTTATTGGATTTATATGGATTTCTATGAAAATTTGTGATTCTTATACATTCACTATACGTTTTTGGAACGTATCTAGGCCGTATATGAAGGTATGAGTGTATGTTGAACCAGCGCCCACAAAATATTCAAAATCTGCCCATAAACTGCGGAAAATTGTAAATGTTTATGCCTTGTGTAATTGTTAGGTACAATTTACCGAATTTCAAAAAAAAAAGAAATTGTCTGAATTGTTTCAATTGTCATAATTGCCAGTTACACAAGACACCGAAGTGACTGTCACCCAACGAGTTTATCCTAAATGCATGCTAAGTCATGTTCAACCTTAATGACCCGAGGCATAAAAGCCTCATAATTCTTCAACCGTTAACTTTTAACCTCTGCCGGACTCTTCCGGTTGACAGTGATGAATTTGGGATTTGCATTCCCAACCCAGCATTTCAGTAAACGGGTTTACTTTGCAACTTCATTAATATTCCAATAAATTGAGTCTTCGGTCCATGAATCTTGTTTTACGAGAGAGGATGCTGGCTGACTGGCTGGGCCTGGCCACGTCATTGATGGCTCCCCAATATGGATGTGTCTACCTACTTGTGCGTATGTGTCTTCATACGCGTGTTTCGGTTTACGTTTTGTGTGATTAAGAGGAGGGGATTGAGTCGATTGGCAGTCACACTGTCAATCGAGCAATTCCTCCGACCCTGCCCTGGCGGAACTCAACGGGTTTCATCCTGGATAGCAGGCAGGATGACGAAAATGTGCTTCGAATCCAAAATGAAGCCAATATGTTTCTGTTACAACATTTGTTCTCGACGTTGAACTTTTGTGTCCCCAACATGTCGTCCCTCTCATGATAATGTGCTAGGGCTACCAAGCGTCACCATTGCTTTTGTGATATTTTTTGTATAGTTTATGTTACGATTTTTCTACTAAAATAACTACTTTAATAACAAAAAAAGCACTGTCAATCATTCAATCTCTACTAGTCCACCGATTTCCTCGCAAATTTCAAATGAAATTGGTTCCGCTTATCATCAAAAATAATCACAAAGAAGGGGGTGTTGCGAAAATGTGCACTTTTCGATTGACGAGCCTTCCAAAATTGACAATAAAATGCAATAAATGCTTTCTATAGAGCTTCAGAAACTTTTAAACCCATCATAATGTATGACGCAATTGTATATCGTGGCTTGTTACAACTTTATTTCAAAGACAGCGAACCATTTTATTCAATCTACAACGTACCAGATTCAAAAAACTGTTTTTTCAAGAGAGTTTTTTTACTTTGACTGTAACTCCTGAGGGTGAAGTGAAAGGACTTTGCCGTATTCAAGAAACTTATGTGGTTTGATCAGATAAACAACTTTGTCGAGGACATTTAAGCCCTAATTTGGAAAACAAAAAAGTTAGCATTTTTTATCTTGCTATCGGTGGACCCCTCGGCGAAAATTTTGAAACTAGAATATGCTCCATGTAAAACTGAACAATGATGCTGAAGACATTAAATGTCTATCTCTTCATCCCTGAGCAAATCTTTCGTGTTTATGTTATAAATTTATTGATTTGGAACTAAAGCATCTGAGTCATGGCCGTAGGAACGGGGGATGTTTTGGGGGTTAAACCACCCCCCCCCCAATGAGGGTCCAAAAATGTCAAGCAAAATGTGCTTCTCTAAACTCAAAATTTTAAATTCATAATAAAATTTCGATGAACGACTAACGTTAATCAAGAGTAACAATCTCGGCTGAGAACTAAGACCAAAACCTCGAAATCTGATCCCAGGTACACAATTGTACTATAGATTTTCAAAAAAATTCTCACTTGTTGATAGAAACTTGAACACTGTACTCGAAAAACGCTATCAAAAGCTGGTGCATGAATTTTAGATGGTTCCATAATGGTGATCCACAAATGAAATATCAGAGTTTCATCAGTCTTTTTTTTAAATTCAATATTTCCGTAAACAAAACACAAAACAGGTAAAAACCATTTTTATAGAATAAGACCAAAACTCATTTTCAAAATGGCGTTCCTTGAAAAATCTAATTTTCAATTTTTCACAGAATTTCAAAATGAATTAAATTTTTAATGATAATTTATTGTTGATAAAATAACTTGTACTTCATCTTCAGGTTCATGATATATATTTTAGTGGTTTGTTGTTTAACATTATTTATATTGTAGATGCTTAAAAAAATCTGAATGTATCGAGTTTACAAGAGATAAAATAAATCTGATTTGAACCCTAAACAAGTTTCTTTTTCAAATAAAGCCTTCAAGATTCCTCATTCATTTTTAATTTAAAAAAACATCACATGTACTAGGAAAAAATTTGTCACCAAAACCAATTTCAGGCCACTTGGAGAGATAGTCCACCAGTAATAGGTAGTACGTGTCGTTGATTGGTCCGGCGAAATCTGTGTGGACCTTTGCCAAACCACTGGTATCCACTTTGGCAACCGAAGACGTAATTCCTGGCTAGTTAGCGCATTTGGTCTATTCCTGGATGTCCCTTGTGGAGTCGGTGTAGAACCTTCTTCTGCAGTTTCGTGGGACTACGATCCGCTCGCCATACATCAAAACCTTCTGTGCGACGAACAGCGACTCTCGACGCGCGAAGAACTGTTGGACGTCGGAGGCACCGGTGAACGATTTCTTATCTGGCCAGGCATGTTGCACAAAACGCATCACTTGCTGTAGTGTTTCATTTTCCTTAGTCTTCCTCCGATGCAATAATTGTGTATGAAACAGGAAAATAATCGACGGATTGGCCAATGATGTTACAGATCACTTTTTCGATCTCGATAGACGCAATGACATAATCTTCATCAGGTTTATTGTGGGTGTTAATCAGACGAGAAAGCATGTCAGCGTGACCAAAGTGATCCTTCGAAATATATTCAATGCGGAATTCGTATAAAAGCATGGTAAGAGCCCATCTCTGTCAGCTGACCCAGATATTCAACTTAAAGACGAACGTCGCGTTTCAGGGTAAACTGGACTTCGGTTTTCGTTCAAAGCCCCATCCGGTCAACGAACACATTCGGAAACTTGGACTTCGGCTCGTCGATCTGTTGTTCGGTATCGGCTGCCTCACCGACCAGCTTCCAGAATGACGAAAATGGAACGTCCCATAGCCCAAACTTATCCATAAGGTCTGAGCCTAGAAGATTCGAAGACAGGTTAGAACTACAAATGTAACAGTTACCTTTTCTCTGGTCGTCACTGATGGTAATGGTTGCTAGAAAAATGGCATCGATTTCAAGTTGGCAACCGGATGCTGTCCAAACGTTGCAATCCGGAGGATGAGTAGACGGGGATCTGATCTTGACCCAGTTCTCCCTGGATATGATTGTGATTGCAGATCCCGAATCTAGTTGGAGGTTTATTGGAACACCGTTGATGCTAGTTTCCACATAACGCCGACTGCCTTTGATGTTACCGACGATGACAGTATTGGTGATGTTAGCGTAAGGTTGCCAGAATTTTTTCCACTCCCATCCGGGCCTTGCAATTCCGGGCATTTTTTCAAAAAAAACCTGGCAAAATCCGGGCATGGATTTCAAATTTTCAAATCCAAAAACCGGGCAAAAACCGGGTAAAATTTAGGATTAATTATACATAAAAGCAAAGAAAAAATGCAAAAAAAATTAAAATTAATATTTTATTAATGTAATTGCAGACTTCCAAAACCTTTTTGGAATACTTAAATATTTAAAGGTTTATAAAAGTAAATCAGTGAAATTATTTGAAACAACCGTTGAAAATTTCCATACCGTTAATCGATTTTGCTAAAACTTACTCAAAAACTTTGATTTTTTTTGGTTTCTTTGCGAAAATTATGAAAAAATCCGGGCAATATCCGGACTTTTTTCACGATATCCGGGCAACCGGGCCGGACCGGACTTTATCGAAATTTTGCATCAAATATCCGGGCAAACCCGGATAAAACCGGGCAATCTGGCAAGCTTATGTTAGCGAGAGTCAAAACCGCCGGGGCGAACTATATTTGACAGTAACTTCTTTATTATGAACAACTTCAAATCTAAAAGGTGGAAGAGGAAATTAGACAAAATTCTTTCTGCAAACTATACGACTACTCACATTCAGTCAACCGGCCTGTACTTTGGCTGACCTCCTCACTAACCTAAGCACAACTCTGTGCTACTGCTAATTGCAGATTGGAATGCCTATGGGAAAATATAGGTTAAGTGCGATGCCGCTTTCATATGAAAAATACAACTTTACCGAAACTGTTCGGTCGGATCCACAAAGGAATCTATACTGCCCCGACTCTGCAAGCCTATTTTGCCCTATAATTTCAAGTTTAGTGTTACAATACATATTTAATCACAAGTAATAAATCAATCTGAACTTACGGTTCGTACAAATATTGCAGACCGGTGGATTGAGTACCTTCCGGCTGTATCTACGCACCTCGATGCGAGCTCTCTTTCAGCGGCCACTAAACCTTCACTTTTCAATCTGCCTATCTATCAACTTTCAAACTTTCTTTTTAAATTTTCACTCCACTAATATATTTTCCTTTTCCTAACTATCAACCACGCGCTTTTTTTCTTCCTACCAAAATGATCTCTTCTTTTACTTCTTTCTCCTCTTGGTTTATTCCCGCTCATCGAGAACTGTCACACACTGGAGTGTCGTCAGCTCCCGGTCTAATTGCCCTTGTAGCAACAGGTGAAATGCTGTTTTTCAGATGATGCCGTGGAATTTCTTGCGCTACTCGGATCCACAGGCACAGTAGCTCTCCTTATGGCCTGTTTTCCCGCAATCTCGACATTTATGGTCGTGGAAAGTGCACTGGCTGTAAAAGTGCATACTGCCACAGCACCAGCTTGGAGTTTTAGGCATGTCCTCCTTGGTTTTGCTCCCATTCTTATTTTTCTTCCACTGACGATGTGGTGATTTGGAACAGACTGCTTCTGATACTACGGTGTTTGTTGAGAAAGCTTGGCCGCCGATCAACCCCGTGTCTTTCTTCAGATTGATCAAGCTTTTACATTCCTCAACGATATTCTCCAGCGACATGTCATTCTACCCGTTCATTTTGGATAACAAACGCATGCGAATGTCTGAATACTTGGATGACCTAAGACCACACACGAATATCAGGCACTTGAATTGGTCCTTTTTCAAATCCTGTAGCTGGAAGTCAACGCAAGCTCGGTTAACTTTACAGTAGCTTAAAAAGTCTTCAGTGTCATCCTTTTGAGTTTGGAAACACTGATACCGGCGATTGAATGTAGAAACAGGTGTGCCAAGTATGGAAGTTAATTTGGACACCATCTCCTCGAACGTGAACTCTTTAGAGAGTTTCAATAGAATGAAAGAGGTATACCTTTCGTGCGCTGCAGGATTCACAGGTCTAGTCTCGATTTGCGAGTAAAGGCCGGATCTCAAGTCGTTAGAGGCGAGGTCCTTAGTCTTGAATCGTAACAAGAGGCAGGGTATATATGCTGGAGTTTGACTCGAACTGGAGTTTGCCGAAGAGCGCTTAAGCGCGGACTTGGTCTCCCATCTTGGGTACAGCCTTCGTTGCAGGTCCGGATGGGAATTATGGCCAGAGGCCCCAGGTGGACTTTATGGCGTAGGGGTACATAGTATCATGAGTCGTCCAATTGCACCCATGGACCCAGAGTAGCATACTGGGGGGACTCGGTCGCTCGCCGTGCCTTGGAATGCAATCCGTAAAAAGGATTTACCACCTGGGTGATCAACTAATAAAAAAAAAAGGATTCACAGGTTTGCTCTGCGACGTAGTTCCACCTCCCCGTGGTGCAGAGTGGAAACGTGTCTACAGGCTCGTCACCTGTAGATGTACGACCAAGAGAACTACACGTCACACTTGGTACAGTCAGCTACCGACGGGCTGCGTGCCGAGTGGGACAAAAACGTGGTGCGACTGGGCACCTTGGTACCAGTGCTCAGTTGCAAGAGGGAGGGGTCGTAACGTGTATCGGGTAGTCGCGACCCCGATATGCGGGACGACCAAATGTTCGAGCGGGTGTTGGTCGAATTCGCGCGTCGGGTGGTCCTAGCCCTGATTCGCGGATATGACCGACTTACGACGGGCAGAGGGGCCTTATGCCGTAATATGTGGCGCCCATTGGATGGGCCTCAGGATGAGTCTCGAAGTGTCGAGACGGAGAAATTGTGGGATGTGTGGATATCTCCAGACCCGAGGAGAGGCGAGTTGTTCTCGTCTCGAATTGGGTCAAGAGACGTACCGAACGAGTGTCCTCTAGACACGAGGAGAGGTGGGTAAAGACGCCTCAAGTCGTGTCAAGAGGAGGAATGTGAGGGGGTCTCGAGTCACGAGGAGAGACGGGTCTTGACGGCTCAAATTGTGACAAGAGACCGAATGTGAGGGACTCGAGTCACGAGTAGCGGCGAACGGACTGCCAACCCGTAAGTCGTGAATCGTGACAAAGAGTGGATGACGATTGCTGGTGTAGAACGTTTAAAACGAGTAGTTGCCGTGGAGCGCATTGCGCGAGTATGGTCTCCCATCCTTGGGTACAGCCTTCGTTGCAGGTCCGGATGGGAATTATGGCCAGAGGCCCCAGGTGGATTTTATGGCGTAGGGGTACATAGTATCATGAGTCGTCCAATTGCACCCATGGACCCAGAGTAGCAAACTGGGGGGACGCGGGGGCTCGCCGTGCCTTGGTATGCAATCCGTAAAAAGGATTTACCATCTGGGTGATCAACTAATAAAAAAAAAGGATTCACATTCCTATACCTCCACCGCCGCGGAGTATCTGAGTAAAACGCGCTTCCTACGAGGGAGGCTGCGGGGATAAGACATGACCTTCTTTGTAGTAGAACTAGTAGGGGGAAGAGTATTTACGTCGGGAAATATTCTCGGTTAGGGTGACTTCACGTCGTCGGCGGGTGAGTCACCTGAGTCGGTGTAGGATGAATTCTTCGCCGGGAATCATCCGAGTAGTCTTTCGTAAAGCCCCGGACGTGTGCTGTGACAGGCGCGTGTCCAGGATAAGCTGCTCTCGATCGGCACACGGACGGGCAAAGAGGAGACGGTCTCGAGCCAAGCCAGGCGGAGCCAAGATCTCGAATCGTTAGAGGAGAGGTCATTGGTCTCTTGCAGTGGTCTCGAACAAAGCGGAGCGCACGATTTTCGTGGGAACCAAGCTAGTCTCGAGTTGCGAGTAAAGGCCGGATCTCAAGTCGTTAGAGGAGAGGTCCTTAGTCTTGAATCGTAACAAGAGGCAGGGTATATATGCTGGAGTTTGACTCGAACTGGAGTTTGCCGACGAGAGCTTAAGCGCGGACTTGGTCTCCTATCTCGGTTATAGCCTTCGTTGCAGGTCCGGATGGGAATTATGGCCAGAGGCCCCAGGTGGATTTTATGGCGTAGGGGTACATAGTATCATGAGTCGTCCAATTGCACCCATGGACCCAGAGTAGCATACTGGGGGGACTCGGTCGCTCGCCGTGCCTTGGAATGCAATCCGTAAAAAGCTAATAAAAAAAAGGATTTACATTCCTGAGTAACAGTCGTACCTTGGCATCATCCTGAAGTTGAGCTGCATCCTTCTCGAACAGATCCGCATACCTCGAACGAACATCCGTTGTCCGGGTCGTAGGCAAACTCGGTGATATCACTCACCAGGGAATCTAGCTCGAGTTCGCTGCCACGGGATGTTTGGCAATTTCTGCTCAACGCGGCCGCAATCTGCTCGGATATCTTGGCCATAAGTTGTTATTGGCCACTCAGGATTTCAAGGATAGTTTTCCTAAACCTCAACTTCGGAAATTGCTGCAATGGAGTCTTCACCATTTTGTATGGATACACGCGGTGAACCAGGTGAGCTCTATTAAACGGTTTTCTATCGCGTTTTTTTGGGTACGTCGTGATGCAATAACCGAGTCGTCGCTACTTTGCTACTCTGCGGATTAAAAGACCGAGAAACTTCCGTAACAACTAGTTTATTTAAATCTACACTCAGAAAAATACTATTATGAATGCCATAAGATTCTCTTATGAAGTGGCGCCATAAGAAAAATTAATGAAATTCATAAGATTGTCTTATGACGCGAATGAATTCTGAAGATGAACGCCTACTTCAATGAGAGGTTGTTGCTTTTCATAAGAGATTCTTATGGAAACAGTAAATCACATTCTAATAAGAAAAAATCTCGATATTTCATGCTGAAAACATTCACTTTATTGTTTGCAAAATTTGTTCAAAATTAAATTCTTCATGGTCACCATCAGCAGCGCATCAACAGACGGCTCCATCAAAGTTTTTTTTTTTTTGCCGCATCTTAATCTTCGACCTTTCGTTTTTTGCCGATCAGCTTGCTGAAAAGTAAACAAATAATGTATTTTAGTTTACTAATATATTCAACGTTCACACCAAAAACATAAAATCGAACTTACCATTCCGGAGATAACAATAACATTTAACATTGAAGGAAAACTAAAATAACGATGAACTGGCGATTGCTTCGTACTGTTAGATGATGAAAAAAAACTGATGCTATGAATGAATGTGTTCATCATTTTTTCACAATGCCGTTTCTTCTATTTTTCATAAGAACATCGAACATCGTATGAAAATTGAAAGAATTTCATAAGACTCTTATGAAAAATTAGTTTGGACGCAAAAAAGTGGTTCATAAGATGTATCTTATGAAATTTATAATAAGATTTCCTCTGAGTGTACTTAGTTTCATAAGACGAGTTAAACACGCGCGTAGCCCGTTCGCTTGTCAACCCGTGCAAATCCGTGAGCTCGTGCCGTAGAGGATAGCCTTCAAGTCTTCTAAGCCAAACATAGTACCAAGGCCATGATCTGCAGTCTGCACCACAGTCGACATAGGGCAAATGAACTTCACAGGCGAAACTTTGTACCTAATTGACTTAATCAAAATGATCTGCCTTTTTTAACCTGGTTTCCCACCTAACCGGACGTGTGTCGTGTCTCTTTATTTATTTACAAGAAAACCCTTTTAATCCGTCACTTTAAACTAAATTATAAAAATCCATTATACTACGGTCTCTTCAATAAGTTCTAACGATCAAGGAGGGCGACATCGTGTTTAGGTTGGATCCCCAACTTCACAGAAATTTATGGATCAAATGACCAGTCCTGGGATAAGTAAATAGGCGAAATACGCTCGATCGGAAGGAAACAATGCGTTCGTAGACCTCTGCACCATAAAAAGATCTTTCAATGCGTTTCGTCTTCGAATTCTGGAGAATTACGGTCACTTGGACGAAGCTTTTCTTTGCAAAAACCGACGTGGAATCACATTTAACGCTATTTATGACGGTCGCCATACGGGACAAAAGGCATCGTGCACAACATCTAAGTACTTTTTGATTGTGCTGCTATATTGCTCCTGGTTATACTGAACAAATAGTGATCTGTTGATTCTACCTAAATTTTTTAAAAGTATTCTGGGTACCCGATTACGAGGGGAAAATTTTGTGACGAACAATATCACATGAGCAGAGCAGTGACATTCAGTCATATTTCGTTGTCCAACAAAATGCCAGGTTTCTTCTATCAGTCAGTAAGCATGTTAGAGTACATATATCAAGCCGAACAAGTACCCTGATTCACATTTTATGTGTGTCAATAAAAGCAATAAATGTCCTCATGGTTC
Source organism: Uranotaenia lowii (assembly GCF_029784155.1). Taxonomy (NCBI): domain Eukaryota; kingdom Metazoa; phylum Arthropoda; class Insecta; order Diptera; family Culicidae; genus Uranotaenia; species Uranotaenia lowii. The sequence goes on from NC_073691.1 coordinate 43,440,112, forward strand.
TCTCCTTTTCCCCCGTCCATTCGTCGTCGTCGTCGTCGTTATCCGCCGGGGACCTGTGTGAACTTTGTGAGCGCTTCCGGATCCCTTAGTCAGAACAAAAGGGCGCTCCCTCGAAGAAATGGATCCAAAGATGGCGATTGGCAGGGGGCAAGTGTTTGGATGATGATTCCAATAACAGTATCATTTGGTCGTTCGTACATATATGAGGTTATGTATACGTTTAGCCGATGGTTATGGGAAATTCCATCCAACTCCGCATAATTCTATCTCAACAAACCAATCTTGGACAGAGTGGCCGACCCACCGTCTTGTTGTTGTCCTGCTGACGACCGTCGACGGATGGACTGCAATGGACCCGGTCAATGCAACGAGCTTTTGCTCCTTCAGGGTGAATCCTGTCCTAGGAACAAAAGGTCGCGAATCGAAATTCGCGAAGCAGTAGAATCTGCAGAAGGTCCAGCTTCCGGATTCACGCTTATATGGTGGCCTTAGGCCACCCTTTATGTTGTCATCTAGATATGGTTGACGTAGAGGTTGAACTTCACCTGGTACATATCCGGCAATAGATACGCAACTGGCAATTGAGCTATCCGGATCCAATTCAGGAAAAAATGTCTTCCGGCTGATGATGACTGTCGTTGCGAGAAAATGATAGCTGCTCATTCATGTAAAAATACATAATGCGTCATTTTTCTTTCGTATTATTTTGGGATCTTTTTTTTTCTTTCTAAGAGTATCAGCTTTTAAATTGAATTTATTGATTTTATTTCATTTGAATTCAAATCGTTCTTCAGATTTTGTCTATTATCTTTTGTTTTTTTTTGGAAATTTTAAAAACGATCAGAGTTGAGAAAAATCGATCTTTGATAACTGATAAACTAATAAACCTACATGAAAACTCAAGTCAAATCCTTCCTTCATTAGAGGATTCAGAAGTTCGCCTCAATATTTTAGTTTCAGAAATACAACGCACAATGGGGAAAAAAACCGCGAAGAAATTCAATATCTTTCGTCCTACATGAACCGAATCTATGAAAATATACTTTCCTGTAGTGAAAATTTCTGGTGATTCGATTGCACATAGTTTCAGATGCCGCACAAGCTTACGAACGGAGATATAATGCCTTTTTAACCCCTAATTCTCCCAGATTTTGTAAACATTTCAGAGAAACACTGATTTGAACAAGAGAATTATGAACAAAAACAGACCTCTCGTGTGTAATTTTTTCTAAAGCCTAGTCCACACTATGCAACTTGGACTGCGATTTCGGTTGCTGAGACTTGTTTATGTTTACATCTTGGCTGCTGAAGGTCTCCAATACTTGGCGGGAAACTTGAGACGAGACGAGATGCCATTCGGTTGGAAGTCGTTGAGTCGATAACGCGTGCTTTCGTATTTCGAACGAGTGAAATCAAAAAAATTAATTTTATCGGTGTTATTGGACAATCGGACGTGTACGGAGTTTTGCGGATATAGTGCGGAGTGATTTTAAAGCGGATTAGAGTGTTTTTCTTGGTTCTTACGCCACTTCGGCGATAGAGACGCAAGTGAAAGTTAGAAGGAAGTGAGGTTAGAGTGAAAAATGAAAATCTATCGTTATTAAAATGGCGGACCCAAACGATGACGACCAAGAAATGGACCAACTCAACTCAAAAGCAGCAACCGGAAGGAGAACAGGTGGAGAAAATGGAGCAACATCGAAGAAGAAAGAAAAAACCAACTACCAATACGAAGCTGGCGAGCAAGGTCCCTTTAGGGTGATGGTAGAGAACATTGAGAAAACTGGCGAACAGATCAATAAATTAGCTCTTGCGAACGTTTTGCGAAAAATGATTTTATATAAATCACATGTTTTAGATCTTAAAAACATCGGACGATACAAGGTAATGGTATATATGAATAATTATCAGATAGCTAACCGTCTCACGAATGACAAGATGCTCATTGAAAATAATTATCGAGCCTACATTCCCCAACATCTTATTGCGGTGTCCGGGGTCATTTCCGGAGTCCCTCTCGATATAACAGAGGAAGATATTATGGACGGCATACAATGTGAGTACCCTATTATGAAAGTGCAACGCCTGACCCGCTGGGTTGACGAAGACAAAGAACCTACACAACGTGTTAGCGTTCTGTTTAGGGGGAATAAATTACCTGTATCGATTAAACTCTTCCATTGCTCGGTCTCCGTGCGTGCTTTTTATCGGAAGACAGTCATTTGCATGAACTGCTTACGCTACAATCATCGGACCGAAAACTGCAAAGGAAAAAAAAGGTGTCAAAAATGTGCGAAAGTTCATCTTAGTTCAGAGGAGTATAAAAACTGTAACCAAGAAGTAAAATGTTTACATTGCCGCGCTGATCATGCTACAACAGATCCAAAATGCGCTGAAAGAACCCGGCAAAACAATATACAGGCTATTTTGGCACGCACCAACTTGACGACGACTGAAGTACTCGAACAATTCCCGATTAAAACTCAAAATTATTACGAAGCACTGGTAGAGTCATCGCAAGATCCGACACCTAAAGAGTCCTTTGCCAGTATGACAGCAGGAAAGTACCAGCAGCGGAGTACAGCTCGAGGAACTATCCGTAGAAAAAGAGAAGCAGAAAATCCAGGTACATCGGTCATCAGTAACTCGGTGTTGGTGTTCGGAGACAAACAGAAACAGGCTAACAAACAAACCAATGGTGTAGCGCTCTTTAATAAATACAGGAGTTCAGATACAGAGAGGTTTAAGGCAAGTATGAGGAACGTTCAACCAAATAAAACATCCAGTATCACGTCGCCAGGAGAAGGAACATCAACACCATCATCCAACAAGCAGCAGAAACTAGATATCGAAGCACCAAGTCAACGGGAACATTTTTCGAATTTCGTCTCTAACATGATCGACAGAGGTAAGATTAACCCTAGTAGCTTAGAATTCATCAACAGTAAGCAATGTAATTAAAAGCAATATTATTATGAAAATCCTACAATCTAACATTCAAAGTTTAAGCAAAAATAAAGAAGAAATCCATAGAGTTCTTTCGGGAAATTCTTATGATGTGGCACTAATATCAGAAACATGGAGCAAACAAGGTGAAGAAAACAACAGGGAATATAACATATCTGGGTATCACAGAGTTTTAGTATCAAGAAATGATAATTACGGTGGAGTCGGAATACTTTTGAACCACTCGCTCAACTACGTGAACATTTCTATTACCATCAACTCTGATCTTATTCAATTCGCAGCCGTCAAGATTACTAAGTACGACTTAATAGTTGCAGCTATATACGTAGCTCCACACATAGATAGGAATGAATTCGAAACAAATATACAGTCAATCTTCCTACAACTAGATCGTTATTCGAGAGTAATAGTAGGCGGAGATGTAAACTGTCATCACCCAGCTTGGGGGGATGATAGGTCCGACGTGAAAGGTTCAATCCTACTGAGTGCCATAAACAATTCAAACTTAGTACTAACAAATACAGGCGGAAAAACCTTTGTACCCTTAGAAGCAGGTAGAAGATCGACAGCCATCGACATATCGTTATGTTCGGCTAACCTTTTCAACGATGTTGATTGGAAAATACTTCCTCAGACAATAGGATGCAGCCAACATTTATTAATAGAAATGGAGGTAGCTAGTGATAAGACTAATGACGTTCGCGTTTTCACGAACTATCAACAGATATTCGAAGATATCTCAGCCTGGCATAGTTGGGAGGTCGCAGGAATAGAAGATCTTAAAACCAAAATCCAAGAGAGTGTTAAACATAATAGGAAAAAAAGTAAACGCGTCCCCAAAATTTGGTGGGACCAACAGGTCGAAGAAGCATGGCAAAATAAATCAGAAGCGTTGAGAAAGTTCAATCTGCAAAGCACGATAGAAAATGCTATCGAAGTTAAAAGGAATAGAGCAATTTTCATTAGAGCGAAAAAAGAAGCGATTAGAAAAAACATAGAAGATTTCGCATCAAGCATTGATCCTCACTTAAGTTCCAAAGCACTTTGGGACAAAGTGAATAGGATATCAGGTAGCAACAAAAAACGAAAGGTCACCAACCCTGTACAGGAAGATTTTGGTATGGCAGAAGGTTTTATGTATTTACACTTCGGTAGCAACGATGTTGACATCGACGCTCCACTGTCACACGGTCCAACTTGTCAATATAATCTTATAAACACTGAAAACTGGAATAGAATTCTTCAACGAAAAAAAAGCAGATCGGCTCCGTCTAACGATGGAATTACGTACGGTATGTTAAAGCACTTGAGTAATTCGGTCAGAGATGTGATTATAGAGGAACTCAACAAGATGTTCATAGCAGGATCTCTAACCCACAAGTTGAAAGAAATCAAAGTCATTGCAATACCGAAACAAGGTAAAGACCAATCTGGGATCGAAGGGAAACGTCCAATATCACTGGTTCCTACACTGACCAAAGTGGTGAACAGTGCAGTATTAGAGAAACTCCACACTCACATAAACACTAACAACACACTCCCAGAAAAATCCTTTGGCTTTAGGAAGAATGTGTCAACTACAACATGTGCCAATTACCTGATCAATATTGTAAAAGAAAACAAAAGAAAGAATTTCATAACAGCTATAACCTTCATCGACCTAACGAATGCATTTAATGCTATTAAAACAGAACTCCTGGAAATTATAATGGGAAGACAAAGATTTCCACCGGAAGTTGTAGTATGGGTGGGCTCTTTCTTACGAAACAGAAAGCTGTCTATGAAAGTTGGTCAAAGTCAAGTTACGCGAATCATCAGTAATGGGTTACCCCAAGGTGATGTATTGTCACCGACTCTATTTAATATTTACACCTCTGACCTACACTTCATTGAGAAAGAAGAGGACGACGGAGTACTCTTGCAATTTGCCGACGACTTTGCTCTTATAACGAGAGGAACATCGTTCGAAGCAGTCGAACGAAAAACTCAAGTTTTGATTTCAAAATTTGTATCAAAAGCTCAAACACTGAATTTTCAAATAAATCCTACAAAGACGAAAACAATGCTAATTCATAGAGGTAATCGAACAATCGATATTCAAATAAATAACACTCCCGTCGAAGTGGTCAAGAGTCACAAATACTTGGGTATACACATCGATCGAACCTTGACTTTTGGGATTCACACGAAACAAACCATACAGCAAATTCAGGAACGAATAAGAATGTTGAAGGTAATTTGTGGAATTCGTGGGGGAGCCCACCCTCAAACCATGACGTTGGTCTCGAACGCACTACTACGGAGTAAAATCGATTATGGAGCATCAATAGTTGGCAATACAAGCAAAACTAACAAGGAAAAAATACAAGTCATCCTCAATGACGCTATGCGCAAATCAACGGGTTGCAGTAAAACTACTCCCCGGAACACATTGCTAGCCATAGCTGGCCAAGAGCCTTGGCAGGTAAGAAATGATTACATAACATGCAAAGAAACCGCCAGAGCTGTTTACTATAGAAACCCTATCTTCAAACAACTCGAACTAATTTCGGATTTTCAAGGTGACCATAAAAAACTTAGCTACATGGAGAAGCTGTACTTAGAACATCAGGACACTTTCAGAGATATAAGTCATGTCATCCGAACTCAAGCTATTGATGTAAACATTTCGACAGGAATAGGAATCCATTGTTCTAAAATTAACACTAACACTCGAGTTTTAAAGCAGAAGGTTTTAGGAATACTCAACAGTCGATACATTCAATTTCATCGAATTTATACAGACGCCTCAAAAATTAACAACAAATGTGGAATTGGGGTCTACCTAGAAACCATGAAACGGAAAATATCTCTAGCTCTTTACCGGGAGACTTCTATTATGACAGCTGAGCTGATAGCAATCAAAATCGCAACAGACGAAATACGAAAGACAGAATTTCAAAAATCAGTGATACTAACGGATTCGCTATCATCTTGTACGCTTCTCCAAAACAACTGTAATAGAACAATTCGATCTAAGATCATTGACGATATCTTAAAATCATGCAATCAACTGAACATCCATATTCAATGGATCCCGAGCCATATCGACCTTCCTGGGAACGATATTGCCGACGAACTGGCTAGAAAAGGAACAGAATCGAATGATGTCGAAACACTATCAAACCCAATCTTACTAAAAGACTGCTACCTCCATTTCCAAAAATTAATGCTTACCCTTACAAACGATTGGTACAAACGATACGCTTCAGAACTCTCAAAGGGACTGAAGTTTTACGATATACAACCACAATTCTGCGAACGCCCTTGGTACCACAATTTGGATTTCACCAACACTGAAACTCGAACCCTCAACCGCCTAATGGCAGGACACGATTTTAGTAAATATTGGCTCCACAAGATGAAACTGGAGGACAGCCCACTTTGCGAAAAATGCAATCAACCAGAAACTGCCGAACACATCATTCTATTTTGCCACCAATATAATGACATCCGCTCAAAATTTAACTTTGATGAATGTAAATTTAATAATATTGCAGAACTACTCAAGACTAAAAATACATTGCTACTAAAAGAGATTGTTGAATTCATAAAAAGCACAAAAATAAACCTATGAAACTACTAGCTACTACTAGGAACTAGAAACAAGAGGAAAAAAAACCCTTATAGGGAACTCTGTCCGATCACTAAAACTACACAGAAAAAAAATCTGAATCCTTAAAAGCACTGAAATTGAAAACCCTTAATATTACATGACATAGAACGCGATTTCATACTGTAAATTTCCGTCACTTATGATGCTTCTTTTTATTTACATCATATGTGATGTAATTTTAAAGATTGTTTCGTAGTGCGAACACAGAAAATTACATGTCACAGAAAATTGCAAAAACTGAACCCTTAACAACTCTGAAGATTGAAGAGTTGAATCTTACATGACACGGAACACGATTTTCTATTGTAAATTAGATATGATTGAATCCTTGACAGCACTGAAAATGAAAAAAAAAAAAACAAACACGAAAGCAAGTCGTAAGTTTTTTGACCTGTCGGATGTTTGCGCTGCCGTGTTGATTGATTGTGCGTTCATTGTGGAATGGTAAGTTTTTAGAATAAGTGGTTAGATAAAGCTAAATATGCTTCAAACAATTTGTTTTAATTCGTAGATTCGCAAAGTACGTTTCGGGAAAGGCTCCGCCAGATGGAAATGGTGACGATCGTAGCCATGGTTGGCAAAAGTGGCAGATCAAAAAAAGTGGCAAAAGTGGTTTAAAATAAATGTAATCTGGTGTGTACAAAAAGATTGTTTTTTTTTTATTGAGAGATCTTCTTTGAATCATATTACTAAAAAGTAAACAAAAAAATCCAATTGGAAGTGTAAACATTACATCACTTTTAAATTACACGTCGGCAAATTTTACAGGCGTGTAATATCCAACTTGCACTGAAAATTCCGTCATATATGATGCTTCTTTTTATTTACATCATATGTGATGTAATTTCACAGATTTTTTTGGTAGTGTGTACCGTTAGACGAAAAAGAACACCGCTGGATATATGGTCACTGATACCGATCCAACCGTGGATTTAAACAATCCACAATCAGAAAAGAAGAAGAAGAAGAAGAAGAGACGAGATGCAAATGTAAACAAAAACAAGTCTCAGCAACCGAGATCGCAGTCCAAGTTGCCTAGTGTGGACTAGGAATCGAAGGAATCGAATGAAGGCTGTTTGTTGAAAATGGAGTTAGGGCTGTTTTACCCTCAATTCCCCTACATTTTTCAACTATTTCAGAAAAAAAACACACAAGATACGTTCCATTTGGTTCAAAATTTTCAAGTCCCCCAACATGCTTTTTCTAAGCTATTTGAAAAATGTAGGGGAATTGAGGGTAAAACAGCCATAACTCCTGTTTGCAATCCGTGCGGTGGCTCAAATAGGCTTCGTTAGATTTCTCGGAAAAAAATCACAAAAGATACGACACATTTGGTTAAAAATTCTCAAGTCCGAAAATACTTTTTTCTGAAATAGTTGAAAAATGTAGGGGAATTGAGGGTGAAAACAGCCATAACTCCATTTTCCAAACTGTGCGGCGGCTCAAACAGCCTTCATTGGATTCCTCGGAAAAAAAGCATAACATAAGTCTCGTTTGGTTCAAAAATTTCAAGTCCGAAAATGTTTTTTCTAAACTATTTGAAAAATAAAAGAGAATTGAGGGTGTAAAACAGCCATAACTCCTGTTTCCGATGCGTTGGGTGAGTCAAAAAGGCTTCGTTGAATTCCTAGAAAAAAAAATCACGTTCCAAGATACGTTCCATTTGGTTCAAATTTTGTTGTCCGAACATGTTTTTTCTGAAATCATTGAAAAATATAGGGGAATTGATGGTAAAAACAGCCATAACTCCATTTTCTAAAGCGTGCGGCGGCTCAAACAGCCTTCATTCGATTCCTTAGAAAAAATTACAAACGAGAGGTCTTTTTTTGTTCAAAATTCTCTTGTTCAAATCAGTGTTTTTCTGGAATTTTTACAAAATATAGGGGAATCAGGGGTTAAAAAGGCACTATATTTCCGTTCGTAAGCTCGTGCGGCGTCTGAAACTATGTCCAATCAGTTCTCCGGAAATTTTCACTAAAGTAAAGTATATTTTCATAGATTTGGTTTATTTAGGACGGAAGATATTGAATTTCTTCACGGTTTGTACACTTTTTCCCCATTGTGCAACGCTTTAAAAAAAAATTAAATTCTACAATATGTAGAAATTTGAATTGATAGGACTTAAATTATTTCTGACATATTAATTTCAAGAAAGTCTTCGAGGCTGTACAAGTACAGCCAAAAAGACTGCAAAAAAGCTGCAAAAAGACTGCAAAAGATTGTAAAACGATTCTTAAAAGACTGCAAAATGACCGCAAAAAGACAGCAAATATACAGTCGAACAATTCAAAAAGATTGCAAAAAGACTGCAAATGTACAGCCAAAAAGACTGCAAAAAGTCATCAGAATGACAGCAATAAGACAGCAAAAAGACTGAGAAAAGATTGCAAAGGACTGTAATAAGACTGCAAAAAGAATGCAAAAAAGCGACAAAAAGACAAAAAAAGACAGCAACAAGTTCGAAGTTTGAACCTTGGGCTCTGACGATTTTAACTCATTTAACGACTTTTTTGAAGACTGCAAAATTATTTGACTAACGCTTTAAGAAATATCAAAAATTCCATTTGCTTGAAAAGTATTTTAAAATTTCGTCAAAATTCTCTTATTTTGTAGGATTGGTAAAATAGACTAAAAGAAAACTCCTAGGTATATCTTGTTTCTCAGAAGTCAAAATTACTCGCGGTCTTCGGGAAAACTGACCATTAAATTTAAGTTTTAAATATTTTCAAATTTAAAATTTTAAACAGTTTAGCTTTAAAGGGCACAAATTTATTAAAGGAATATTTATTTATTTTTATCAGTTATCTGTAAAACTAAAGCTGATAGAAAAAAAATGCATATCTATTTGGAATCAGGACTGCAATATTCAAAACAAGCTTTTTGATGCGTTGTACTTCCGAAAAAGTCGATGAGCAGTTGTATGTTGTTCGAAAAATTAATGATATTTACGGATTACGTTCTTTCTTTTTTTCGATATCTCATGTTTCTTTAATACTTTCTATCACCTTTGAAAATGTGATAATATTCAGGTACGAAGATGTACCAAACAAGGTTGCGAAATCACAGAAAATCTGAAATTTCACAGAATTTTGAGCAAATTTGAATCACAGAATCTGTGTCACAGAACACAGAATTTTATAAATATTCACCGATTTACAGATTTTTTTTTTAAATTTTGTAAGTGTTTCCAAAATTTTAATGTTTTATCTCAATATAAATTTCGGATTTCTAAGTTTAGATTGGAAAAATATAAAAAGATTAGTAAGGTTAATTGATTTTGCTCAAGTAAAATGTAAAAAACACCCAATTTTTCATAAATTTTCAATTAAAATTGAGGAAATAGCGTCACTGAAAACTATCACAGAATTTTTGGGTAAAATCACAGAAAGTCAGAATTCTTTTTCGCAAAAAACACAGATTTTTTTCAGCAACCTTGGTACCAACCCGATTAGAATAGAAATACAAAATTATATCACGATGAGATATTTCTATCAAAATGAGATAGCATTTTGTACTTGTAGGATGTTAAAAAATCTGAAATTATAACAAAAAGTCCATGCAAGCATAACTAAATTATATCATCCCCTGATAGCATCATATCAAGTTAATATCTCAATCAGATACACAGTAAACGAAAATTACCGAGTTCGGTAGTTTGTTTTACAGAAACAGTTCTGTAATTCGAAAACTTTCGGTAATTGAATAAACTGACGTCTATTTTTACAGATCCTCATTAATTCATATCTAGAATTACCGAAGCTCGATAATTTATATGTAAACAAATCATTTTGCAATATATTTTCGGTAAAAAACGCCGAAAACTGTAAAGTAAAACTGAATATATCGTCTCTTTCAAGACAAACGTCAAAATTCGATGGCAGTATTTCTCATTCCCCTTCTCGCTTTTGCAACCGTGTTCAATTGTGTGCTTGAGAAGCCGTCCGCCAAATAATTTTGTAAGCAAAGGTCGCCATGTTCGTCGGTTCGAGTGGGTGGAATTGTTTGTGAATTTGTTTATTTTAGCGTCAAATTGATGGTGAGTATGAAATAGTTAATGGTGCCCCATCACCCTCACTGAAATTAGCAAAGTCGTCACACTTGCTGCAATAGGATTCGTCCAGCTTGAGCAAAAGTGCACAGCAGCTGGAATGTCCCAATCACCGAACATCCGCGCCTTTTCCCTTTTTTTACTTGCATTTCCGTTTCTTCCAGAGCAGAACGACACTACTACCGGAATGGAAATTAATATAGTGGCGGCCGCAACATGGATTATCATACACATCATTAATAAAGGCAAATGTTTATTCAGAAATATAACCATATAAGTTTAGTTGTTTTATATAAACTCCAAATACCTTTTACCGGAATTTTTGTAATTATTATCGAAATACTGGTAACGTTTACCGAAAACTATAATATTTTCGGTTATGTTAATCAATTTATTGGCCATATCGATGAAAGTTATGTTCTTTTATTAGGAACATTCAAGATTATGAAAATTACAGATGTGTTTAAAATTAGAAGAAATCAAAAGACCTTGAAAATGATCGAGTAGAATTTTATTCAGAAGCGTTTTCATCATGACATGTGATCATTCGTTCTCACTGCAAGCTACACTTGCTGGGAAAACCACACTTTGTCAACTACTTTGGAGTGGTGGGGTTAACTCTTTCTGACAACCTTACTTCAAAATAGTTGATCGGTGTTAAACAAATTCATGACGTGTGATGAAAAATGCCTCTAAATAAAATTATATCCGCTAATTTTCAAGGTCTTTTGATCTCTGCTTATTTTAAACACATCTGTAATTTTCATAATCTTGAATGTTCTTAATAAAAGAACATAACGTCCACCGATAAACCAATAAATTGATTAACATACCGAAAATTTTACAATTTTCGGTAAATATTACCGGCATTTCGGTAATAATTGCAGAAGTTTCGGTAAAAACTTCCGGGCTTTCGGTAAAATTTACCGGTTGTTCGGTGAATATTACCGAACTTTAACAGCTTTTCGGTAAAAAAAACACGGTATTTCGGTAATATTTACAAGTATTTCAAAAATAATTACAGGTATTCGGTAATAATTTAAGGTATTTCGGTAATAACTACAGGTGTTTCGGTAAACTCTACTGGTTGTTCGGTATACATTACTGAGCTTTTATTGCTTTTCGGTTGAACATTACCGGCTTTTCGGTGTTAATTACAGGCATTTCGGTTCAACAATACCGGTTGATCGGTAATATAACGAGCTGTCACGTTGACAACTGTCAATATTTTGACAGATGAACTTAGACATGATCAGCCGAGTTTCGGTATTTTTTACCGAAAAAGGTCCGTAATATTTGACAGCTGTCACTTCTCTGCCATGAGAAAAATTACCGAACGGTTTAACGAACTCCACATGTTAGGATTTCGGTAAAAAAATTACCGAACTCGGTAATTTTCGTTTACTGTGTAGGATTTAGGCCATGAAAAAGGATAAAAGATGGGTTTGTGTAACAATTTTTATATGCTCTCCTGATCGGAAAGACGAATTAAAACATTAGATATTATGTCATTCGTATCAGCTTTGTTTTCTCAGAAAGCTTCAATTTTGACAGCTTTAAAAAAAGTCTGACATTTAGTATACTCATGTTGACAACTCAAAAAGCTAAGGTAAACAGTTTTTATGCTTTGAATCAAAATAACACATAATTGAGGACGAAGAAAATTCGATATAATTAAATAGCTATGAGATTGTTTTTAAATAATTGATGAAAAATTTATGGAAATTAACAAAAGAGATCAATTCTTGTTTTCATAAATATTCTTTTCTGTTTAGCATAAAAATTGTATTAAAATTTGTTTTTCAATCATAAATTTGTATCTTAAATTAAGACTCTGTATTGATTTATTCATAAGTTCCTAAATTCTGCCACAATAAATGATGCACTTGTATGAAATTCCGTTCCCAAACCAAATTTGTTTCTATTTCAGGTATCAGGTATCAGAAAAGGGGTAGGCTTGATAGCGGCACGTTATCCAAACAAACGGGAAAATTGTGCCTAGCCTTTTTTTACAGATTTCATCATATACCTGAGAAACCTGTAAACCATAAAAGGATTAGAAAATAAATAAATATTTAGGGCATAAAGCCGATCCACGTAGGGATTTTTAAGCATTGAAGCTTTTAACCACATTGGGTGAAAAATGGCAGATTGTTATTTTAGTTTAAATTCTTAGAATTAGATACACTAATAACAGGATAGGCGAGAGTACATAAAAGCTTTCTAGTAAACGAAAAACAGGCATATATGAGCTAAAATGAAAAATACATTATTGATTCACAACTACAAAATTCAGAAGATTTGAGTTTACAATGATCAGAAAACGTTCTATACAGGATGCTACAATGAAGGCAAATAAACGATTTTATAATGGCAAAGTTGGTATTAAGCCTATCCACATGGGGGTTTTAAGCAATGAAGCTTTTTTTTTTAATCATAATATTGGAAATAAGGACTTTTTTTTTAAACTTATTTTGTTAAATTCTGACATACCTTAAAAAAAAGGTAGTCGGGCAAAAGAGGGACATGTACACACTAAGTGGAAGGTAAATATAGGTACAATGGTACCTCTGAATCAAAGCTTAACCATATAGGAGATTCAGAAAACAAAGTGTTGTTTTTAAATATTTTTATTTAACTGACCAGTTAGCGCTCTGGTTAGACGACTACAATGAGTTTCTGTGACGACAAATTTGAAACAAGCGATATTGACACCGCACGAAGCTGTAGCAGTGGATTCCACAACCAGGATTGACGTATGAATTATGATACGAAATATCAGAGTACGATATTAAAGGAGCTTTGACTCTTCTTAATACTATAAGCATTCTAAAGCTAAGGGAACATGTGTCAATACAAGAGAAGTGACTACACACTACATAAAAGGTTTTTTTTTTTTTTGAAAATTTTTTCCACGGAAACCATATTTGTACGGCTTGAATGATTGAATAACCATGACGCAATTTTAAAAATTAAATATCTTTATATGAACGGACATTTACCTCCACAAAATTCTGTTACCAATCCAAAGATAGAAGGGACTGAATACTTGTCCATTATAAGGAAAATACACTAATTTTGCGCTTGACCTAACAGGTATAACTGATGTAATTTAGATTATATTCTTCTATGATTTCAAATCTGTTAATATTAACAGATAGCCAAAAGCAATGGGACCGTAAGCGATGCGTTTGCGATTCAAATTTGAACACTTGTGAAGAAATTTTATTAAACGGAGTTACTAGGAGAGCAAAGAGATTAGTTAAATGAAAATATATTCCAAATTGGTAAAATAAGAAAATATGGAAGAATATAGCTTGTGCAAATGCAAGTACTACATATGCACTATTGGCATACCCTTCTCGAGAGAAAATACGTACAAAGGTTCAAAAATACTAGCAAGAATTTAAAACTGATTCAGATTCAAAACATTTTCTTCCAATGTTTTGAACTTGAAAAACTTCTGAACTCTGCATGCAATAATTGACCTTGACCTATTTTCTCCCCCGCCCAGATACAGCCTCATTGATTTCCAATAGACAGAAATATGAGATGAACGTATCTGGGAAGTACTGGATAAGTCGCCTCGTACGACATGGACCAGTATCCCAGTGGCAGTATTCTTTAGGCCGCTGCCTAAATTAAGACTCTGTATTGATTTATTCATAAGTTCCTAAATTCTGCCACAATAAATGATGCACTTGTATGAAATTCCGTTCCCAAACAAAATTTGTTTCTATTTGCTTGATCACTTTCCAAATCATCAAAAATAAAATTATGAGAATCTCCCGATTTAATATAATCAAGAAAACGTTTCTCGTACCCCAATTTTTTTTATTTGTTAACTGGGATCAGGGAGAGGTCTCTAACAACCATAGAGTCTTACCGTACCGTATCCAAATATTCTCCCATGCCAAATTTTGTTTCATTTGCTTGATTATTTCACCAGTCATGCAAAAATTTGTAGGGAAGCCCCTTTCCCCTTTCTCTAATGAAAGGTAAGAAGAACTTCTAACCATCTTGGGACATTTCGTTCACCTAAATACCCTCGCATGCCGAATTTGGTTGCCCTTGCTTGATCAGTTATCGACTATAGCAAAAATTTGTATAGCCCCCCCCCCTCCCTCCTCTTCCTATCCTCTCAAAGCAAATTGGGAGGAGTTTCAAACAATCATAGAACCTTTTCCTATATCCTCCCAAGCCAATTTGGTTTCATTTGCTCGAATAGTTATCGAATTTTCAATAAAATTGTATGGAAGCCCTCCTCTTCCTTAAAATCTCTCCACTGGAAGAAGGGAGGGGTTTCTAATAATCATTGAAACATTTATCGTATCCAAATACCCTCGAATTCCGAATCTGGTTCCATTTGCTTGACTAATTCTCGGGTTTTGTTAAAAACTGTAAGAGAGCTCCCCTCCCCCTTTCTATTTCCCCTGTGGAAAAAAGGAGGCTTACCAAATAGTTATAGAAATATTTCTTGTTACCAAATACCTTCCCATGCCGAATTTGGTACCATTTGCTTGAATGTTTTCTTTTTTGCTTTGGACACCCCCTCCCCCTTCCAGTAAGAGGGGGAGTCTCAAACTATAATAGAAACCTTCCCGGCCTCAAAAGCACCCACCTGCCAAGTTTCAAGAAAATCGGTTCAGTAGTTTTTGAGTCTATAGGTAACAGAGAGACAGACAGACAGAAATCCATTTCAAAATGTACACATATATGTATAGAAAAATTTGACAACAGATTTTGAAAAAAATATTGTCAAATTTGAAAATTTATTAACACGATTTGAGTAGGTTCCCTTTATTTTTTTATTTTTATTTTAGATAATTTAAGAAATTCCAAACTTTGAACGTTTCATCCATTTTAATTACAATTTGAAAAACCTCGTTTAAAGCGAACACTTCTATTTGAAAAAAAATCCAAACCCTATTTAATACACCCGAAAAACACTCTCTCTCTCTCTCTAGCCATTCCGTAGCGCTTCTGCTTTAAAACGAACTATGAAAAGTAAAAAATTCCAAGTGAAGCATGAATACATTTTGCCACTCTTCAAATCAGGTCTGGAAAATTGTATTCATTAAACATTCATGCTCACTTAACAATAATACGAAATGTATGGATTCATACGTGAAAAAAACAAACATCAATTACCTGGTTAGAAATTCGTTGATTGAAATAGCTGGAGCAAAAATGATTTAATTGGTTCTGCTATCTGAAGCATATCGTTATGATCTAAATTTAAAAATAAAATCTTCTGCACTTATCATAACGCAGAAAGGTTAGCCCAGATTTTTTATAGTAAGCACATACCCTTACAGTTTTGTAAAAAATATATTAAAAGTTCCAAATGGATTTCCATTCGCTATCAGACCCAGAAAAATCTGTTGAATTGTAACATCCGGAGACAGATACAGAGGGAAAATCACAGAAAAAAATGGATGCCAACAATCAAAAGTTTTCCTATTAACTTTTTCCTTTCCCACGTGATGGCTTGGCCTGGCGACCAATGTTTATATCAGCATCAGCAATGTGTATTCTTTTTGATTATTTCCATTTTTGTTTTATATTTTCAATTTTCATCCCCAAGTTAGAGAGAAAAAAAACTAAGAAAAAAAAATAATCCCATTCGCAACTGTCTCCACGCCACTTTCTGTCCGCGTGCTTCCCCGATGTTGCTTCTTTTAGTTTACGGTTCAGCAGATGAATACCAACGAAAAAAATAGTTTATTCGGAGATGTCCAACATCGGAAAATGACTTTCCACCGAGAGGTTCGTGTCAATTTGTCTGGTCTGGTTGTGACTGGATTTTTTCCTGGAAAAAACTGACAGCCTTCCACCAGTTAGCGCAGCAGCAGCGATAGTGCACTTCAGATTGGATACCACAACTATAATAATGGGGTCACGAGATATGGGTAGGAGGAAAATTACTTCCGGGCAGTTTTGTTTGGGGACGGAAGGGCCCGCTAGGAAGATCAAGCAAGATGTAAGGGAGGCTAATAAGAAAAGTTGCAAAAAAATCTGACCTGCATATAATGAGATCCGTCATTTCCAACTTTTAGGAACGAATGAGTGCATCCCGTTGATTGGTGGTAGCAAATTTGACAGATAACTGGCACTAATAATTCCTGCCGGTGTGTTATGTTTTCTTTTGTATGCATACGATTGACAATTAAAACTAAGTTATTAAAACAAAGAATAACGATAATTTACTTTCGAAACATGTACCTAATATGCATTTAAAAAAATAGTTTTACCTATTATAGTTAGCGAAAATTAGAAACAACCAAAAATCCATAAAACAGTTTTTCCCAACTCTTCTATACATCTCATTATTTAGTGAAGTGACAGAGGTTCATTCTCAAAGTTCATCCGAAGTGACATTCCTCACATAAAGCGACTTTTGGGGGTCCAAATTATCGGATATCGATTAAGAAATGCGTGTTCACTGTTTGACGTAAACTTTATTAATACTCATATTCTATGTACAACTATTGCTATTTATACTGTTTGGTGTGTATGTGTGTGTGAGATATCGAATGTGTCGTGTATGCTATTGTACATGCAGCTGGTTGTATGTTATTGCTATTGTTGTTCGCCATTGTCTGCTTTCGCTGTCGACTGTCGTCTGCTGTTGTTGTTGTTGGTAGCCGGCTATTGTCTGTCGCCGGTAATTGCTGCTACCTGATGATGCGTGTCGCTGATTGGCTGACGCAATTGCCGCGTCGCTGATTGGCTGGCGCAGGCGTCGTGCGTTCTGGATGTCGAATGTTCTAGATGAGTGGAATTGGGCTTGGGCCTGCTAAAAAGAATAAAGCTTGCTCTTTACTCTTACACAGTTTTCCATAAGAATGACAGCTAATCGGAGTGAAATTGGAGTGAAGGCTATTGCTTTCTCTGTTTAACACACGAGAAATCGTATACCGGGATCGCGAGCGCGCCCATCGCCCATGTTCTGGATGATTCGATGCGATGACGCAAGAAGGGAACGGCGGTAAAGTACGCCACAGACTCATGTAATCGAGTAACTCGGGTAACTCGACTATCGTCACCTTACGCGCGGCGCTGAATAAGGGCTATTCACTCGGTCCATGATGACCGTTCTCCAACTTCTCGGGCATCCCACTTCGGGCAGGACCGTCGTCCGGCAAGCTCGCAACATGTCCTGTCCAACGTATCTGGCCAGCCTTCACCAACTTCTGGATACCGGATTCGCCGTAGAGTCGCTCGAGCTCGTGGTTCATCCTTTGCCTCCACCCTCCGTTCTCCTGCACGCCGCCATAGATGGTTCTTAACACTTGTCGCTCGAGTACTCCGAGTGTACGAAGGTCTTCCTCGAGCAATATCCATGGCTCTTGCCCGTACAGGTTACACTTCGTGCGAGGGTTAAGTCTTCTCGACCGCAGTTGCTTGTGGAGTCCATAGTAGGCACGACTTCACGGCCGGTGCCATTGTCTGCGGTCACCAGTGAGCCGAGATAGACAGTCTTCGGCTATCTCCAGCTCGTCGCCGTCGATCGTAACCTTGTTATTACTGGACAAGCGGGCTCGATCGGTCTCGGATACGCAGGCCAGCATGTACTTTGTCTAGGACGTATTAATCATGAACCCAATCTTCCCTGCTTCGCGTTTTAGTTTGCGCTAGATTTCCTCCACCGCCGCTGATGATCTGCCGTACTATATCAATGTCATCGGCAAAGTAGATAAGTTGATTGGATCTGTTGAAAATCGTGTCCCGCATTTCACCCACCGCTCGTCGTATAACACCTTCTAGCGCCACGTTGAACATCATGCAGGATAGACAATCGCCTTGTCGAAGCCCCTTGCACGAACTCGACAATTCACCCGAAATCCGCACACAGCAGTGCGTTCCATCCATCGTCGTCTTGATCAGTCTGGTCAGCTTACCGGAGAAGCCGTCTTCGTCACGGTCGATCGGCTTTGAAGTCGATGAATAGATGGTGCGTAGAGATTTGGTTTTCACGGCATTTTTGGAGGATTTGCCATAATGTGAAGATCTAGTCCATTCGTGGACCGTCACTCCATGAAGCCGGCCTGACGACTTCCCAAGAATCTGTTTGGTTGTGGCATTAGACAGTGGAGTAGAATTCGTGACAGCACTTTGTAGGCGGTATTTAGGACAGTGATCGCTCGGTAGTTCTCACAGTCCAATTTGTCGCACTTCTTGTAGACGGGGCATATTACCCCGTCCTTCCACTCCTCCGGTAGATGTTCTATGTCCCAGATCCGGACTATCAACTGGTGTAGGCAATCAGCTGGCGAATGACTTCCTTAACTTCACTAATAGTCGGGAGTGGCTTCACCTCATCATTGGTTACGCCAGCGATGTACCTTCCCCCACCGTTCTGGTCTCCTGCATGTGCGCCGTTCAGGTGTTCATCGATGTGCTGCTTCCACCTTTGATCACCTCACGTTTATCCGTCAGGATGCCCCCGTCCTTATCTCGGCACGTTTCGGCTCGCGGCACGAAGCCTTTGCGGGATGCGTTGAGTTTCTGATAGAACTTTCTTGCTTCTTGGGAACGATGCAGCTGTTCCAGCTCCTCGAGCTCCGCCTCCGGCGGCGGCGCTTTTTCTCCTGGAAAATTCGGACTCGCTGCCTCTTTCGATGTCGGTGATTTTTCACGTTTCAGCGGGTGCTTCTTTGCGCGACTGCTGCCAGCGTGGCGTTCTCTTCGTCCATCGCCCTCCTACACTCCTCGTAGTCATTCCGTCGTGTTCGTTCCACATGCCTGATGGCGTTCTCCGCAACGCTATAGATGGCTGTCTTGATGGTATCGCAACAGTCCTCGAGAGGGGCTTCGTCAAGCTCGATTTCTTCTGGCAGCGCTGCTTCGAGCGATTGCGCGTAGTCTGCCGCAACCTCATGTTGCTTCAGTCGTGCGATATTTAACCGTGGCGGGCGCCGGTTTCATATGTTGTTCACTACGGAGGATTTTGGGCGCAACTTCACCATCACCAGATAGTGATCTGACTCGATGATGGTGCCTCAACAGGATCTGACGTCGATGATATCCGAGAAGTGCCGGCTGTCTATCGAAACGTGGTCGATCTGTGATTGCGTTTGGTACGGTGATCTCCAGGTGTACTTGTGTGGGAGTTGGTGCTGGAAAAAGGTACTACGTACGGCCATTCTTTTGAAGGCGTGTGACAATAAAAATGTTTTGGCTAAGAAGAAGATGGATTATGGGCCCTATTACATAAGACGAGTCACGAGTCATTTTACTCGAGTGAGCCATTTTGGTATTACAGTAGTCGAGTCGAGTCGAATTTCAGTCGACAGTGACTGGAGTCGAGTTGAGTTACTCGACTCGTCTTATGTAATAGGGCCCTATCTTTCTCTAACTTGCTCCGGCTAGCTCATATTTAAATAGAAATGGAAAGTGTGAATATTTTCCAAATAACACCACATAAAGAAATTTTACATGTTAATTTAGCAAACAAATTATAATTTTTTTCACTTACATGTGGCCTACGTTCTCTCGGCAACCGCAAGGCGCTCTCGGAATATTTCGGTCATCGTGTGACCAACACTCGTTTTCGCCACCAAATGTAATGAAAGTGGTTTCCCGGAACGAACGGCCCAGCAGCTTTGTTGTCACTTTCCTCCACGGTCGTTGATGCATCTCATCACCAGTTGTCGTGGCCGCCACTATCAATGCCCAGCGGCACCCATCGATTCCACTCGATGGCAGCCGCTCCTTCCTATTCCTGGGAACGATCCGAACTCGAATGTTCATTCCACTCGTTTGATGTACTGTCTGAAATACCCGGGCAACACACGACACTTCGGAAGATCCTGGTTCCGAACATTTTCTGTCGACGATCATGGGGCCCCGGACATCCTAACGGTTCCAGAAATGCCTTCCACAAAGGGTGGTTGTTGTTCCACCTGCCACGCGGCAACGTGCACATTTCTGCACCGTTGAAACTCTGAGAAAGAACGAAAGAAAAGAGCCCTTCGGCGATTCGTCGTTAAGAGGTGAGTTCAAATGAGGTTCTTATTTGATTAAATATTTGCAATATTTCTTACATGTATTTTCTTCCGAATTGGTTTAGAATTGCTAATTAAACCAAGTTTAAATATCACTGTTACAGGCGGCGAAATCTTTAAGTCTAAGGCCAATTTCGTTGGTCAGCTAGTGCGCGCTGAACCTTTCAATTGTCGGTTTGAATTCCTCCTCCTGGTCGACCTGAGCGTCAAAATCCCCGACGACAATCTTGATATCATGTGTTCCAGCTTCGCTTAGAATTCGTCTTTGTCGTCACCGGTACTTCTGAGGTAAGGGCTGTGCACGTTGATGATGCTGATGTTGAAAAACCGGCCCTTGGTTCTCAACCGGCACATTCGTGGGACGATCGACGACCACCCGATCACGCGCTTCTTAATCTTCCCCGTCACTATAAAAGCTGTTCCAAGCTCGTGCATGTTGCCGCGGTTCTGGTTGATAGAATGACCATCTTGGAACGTACGTACCCTGGAGCCCTTCTAGTTTACCTCCTGTGTACAATGTCGAATTTGCGGCTTTTCAATTCGTTGGAGAGCATGTGGGTACTGTCCATGAAATTTAGAGATCGGCAGTTCCATGTTTCAAGTTTCCAATCGCTGGTCCGTTTTCGTCGCGTGGGTCTTTGCCGATTTCCATACGAAATTGGACAAAGAGTCCCTTTCCCATATGGCGAGCAAATAATATAAATGAGAATGTATAAAGGCAAAATAGGCAAATTAACCCTCCATAAGATTCCGCTATACGATGAGATCATTTTTTTGTAAATTTTCATCATTTCACTACTCTTTCGATCGCACATATAGAATACTCTGCCGAAATGCTCCGCACTGGTAAAAAATTGTATCCGCTTATTTGTCGTAAATCTCGACTCTTGAAAACCCACAAGTTGGCTATCTACAAACAAATTATTGACGTTAGGTTTAAAAAGAGATACGTTACGTGGTTTTCAATTGTGTAAAAAACAAACTTTAAATCTACTCACCAGAGATCTTCTTCCCAAGTAGGTACATCTGATGGTTTATGACAATATCTATAAGATGGTAATTTAGCCCGACGTTACGCGGACAAATTTTGCCATCGGTCATCAAATTACCTGACAGTCGCCGTAAAAAGATAAACAGACAAGTTAGATAGAGAATTGGAATATGAAGCAGAAACATGTATCAGAAGCAAAAGAAAGACGTTAGGAGATTATTTTATAAGTTAAAGAGAAGAGTTATGAAGGTGCTCGATTTTTCATATATTTTTCGAATTCGAGCAGTTTTAATTCAATCAAAAAGGTGTTCAAAAAATTATAAAATATCTGAGTTTGGCATGAGATGTTCATTGAAACGTAAGAATCGTTAGGTATACTTAACTCAAAATTGATTATTTTGGCACTTGCACCCCTCTGATCCTGAGGGCCTCAATTGATCTAGCATGAAATTACAAAGATTTCCAAAATCGACCGGCTTAGGATACTGTGGCAAATGGCCAAAGATTTTAATATTTTTGAACAGTAACTAAAAGACAACACTAAAAAGGATTCTTTTCATTTTAACTGAACTACTGCATTGGACAGCTTATTTTCTAGTAAATTAATACTGGAATTGGACCAGTTACTCGCCTGTTTCGGATGAACGGATAAAAGAAAAATATTACGCAGAGAAACATACGATAAGGCAGGAGTTCGAAGAATCAATTACCTTTAGAGGCTTACCCTAATTCTAGCTTACTTCAATTGTTCTCGCTCTATCGCTCAAAGTCGATAAAAAAAAACCATCCTGTTTGAGGCTTACCCTAATTCTAGCTTAATTAAATTTTTCTCGCTCTATCGCTCAAATTCATAAAAAAAAACAAACCTGTTTGCTACTAATAATCATATATATCCAATTTATTATATACCATTATTATCATTCAATTTCCATATTTGTTTTACCTTCTTTGTCTTCATCTGATTAGACTCGGATTGATAATTTTGTTTTTTTTTTTTTTTTTTTGTTTCGTTTTCAAACTGCGGATTCAACTCCTCAAACTACTGTTTATTTTTCATATACTTAGTATCTTATTGTGTTTTTTTGCATTGTGTTTTGTTTTTTTTACTTGTGATTGTTTCCAACAATAACCTGGGGACAGTGGAGTTAAGTTTTCAATTTTTCTCAATAAACTGTACACTTCAAATATTAGACACATGCGTTAAACTTTGTATAACATAATTTAGAGTTTTTTGTTGTGGTTGTCAGGTCGTTTAAAATGTATCTTTTGTTCAACTTATTTTTAATCTGCAGGCATTTGTAATTTTAGTAGTTCAGTGCCATCCCGGCCGAGGGGCTCGAATGTGGATGGTGATGCGGATGATACCCGTTGTGGTAGTTCAGAGGCTGAACCGGTGTTTTGCAGAGGCCGGACAGGCCGTTGTGTTGCTGATAGGGTGAATGTAGTGGAGCTTGGTGGGTCACGATGGTCACTTCTTCTGTCGCCACCGCAACACTCACCCCTCCATTGGCAACGACAGTCGCTGGACTCACTGGTTGCAGGGAATGGTTGTGGTTGTGATGGCTGCTTGCTGTTTGCTGATGCTGATGTGGATGATGGTATCCCGCGGTGTTCGGGTTGTTTGATGAGTTGTTGCCATTGAACAACAGGCTATTGTGGTGATTATTGCTAGTATTGGTGCTAGGTGGGATATATTGTGGCTGGGCTAGATGTTGCGATTGATGGTTGTTGACTGGGTTGTTGAAATTGCTGTGTGTGGGGTTGTTGTTGTTATTACTGTGAGGTTGATGCTGTTGTTGCAGCAGATTGTGTTCATGGACTAGCGTGCTCAGGCTGGGAAATGAACTGGACTGGTGAAGAATGTCGTCAGCGTTGAAAGAAAACGATTGTTGCATCTCGGGAGCACCACCGGGAGTTCTGCTGGTTGTCGGGGGACTCACAGTTCTTTTGGGAGTCGTTGGAGCTTGCGTTATTATCGGCGCGGTTTGGTTTTCGGTGCCGCTTTTTAAACCAACAGAATTGACATTCAATTTTTCGGATTCTTCTGCCCAAGAACTCAACTTGAAACGGTATTTACCGTGGTTCAATCGCAGCACATCAGCCACATTATGGTCAATATATTCCACCGTACTGTTCTGTTCGTCGTTGGTGATCAACCGAGGGATTAGTGCCCGCACGTAATCCACGAAATGGCTAATCTCTTTAAGCATGACCCGCCCCTTCTCTTTCTCGGCGAACCTTTGCAGCAAATCGAACAGATGCTTGTACAGGTACGTCGATTTCTCCTCCGGTTCCTGGGACTTCCGTTCCTGGACTCGCTCGCCTTTCATGCAATCGCGTGCCGAGTTGTGAGTGGGATACTTCTCCAAATGTCGCTGCATCCTTTTGCCCAGATATATTTTATTGCACGTCGCACACCGGTACTGCAGAGGGACATTGACCTTCCGTTTGACGATTGCGTCTTCCAGTTTCTGTGTCAGGGCAGCGGAGAAGTTGGGTAGCTTCTCCGCCGTTTCCGGATCCGGTGTGGGGAGGTCCAGCCTCGGCAAAATCACCGGAATGGATGGAGGTGGAACAGGTGCTGGTGGTCCCAAAGGTTTCACTTCATCCTCGTCTTCTTTGTCTTCCAGGCTCTGGTAGTAGCTGTTGACGTAGCGGGGAGGCTTCGATAACCGTCCGGAACGGGTAACCAGCACAGGTACGTTCGGTTCCGGATTAGGTTCCGGTTCAGGAGCGGTGGTGATTTCGGTTTTCGGTTTCCTGCCACGCTTCTTGGTGGGCTTCTTCGTTGTTGCAGCTGGAGGGGTGACTGGCGACGCAGAAGGTGCAGGGGCATTGGGCTTAGGTGCAACGATAACGTCAGGCGCCTTTTCAGGACCATTATTGAGCCCCAGGTTCAATGATTTCGGACCCAGGATGTTATAGACGACGTTAGTTGTCGTAACCGGATTTTGATAGATCACCGATTTGGATTTGTCCATCGAGTTACTAAAAGTAAAAAGTAATAACATTAATGGCGTTCTAAGAATGAAACTTTTGCGGGGTTCTAGTTTAAGACTGAACGAGGCTCTACAACTCTAAGAGTCTAGAGCGATTTAATTGATAAACAATACTTACTTAACCAACGAAATATGCCCGTAGATATCCTTATCCATAACTAGATCGGCCACAACCTTCAGCTCCACTGGTGGAACGGGACTACCCAGGTTGGCGTTCATATCCACCGGATTATCAACGCCGGCATCTGCCTGCCGTATCTCCGGTAGCACATTGACCGGTTGTTCCACCCTAGCGGGACTTGCCGCCACCTTAGCTGCCTCCACTATTGGATTCTCAACCATCACAACTGTCGTCGTGGTTGGAACAAAGTTTGTCGTCGAAGGGGTGGTTGCGGGCATCGATACCGGTAAGGCAACGGGAGGTTTTGGTGCCGCAACTACGGTTTGTTGTACCACCGCTGAAGGAGGTCTTTCGAAAATGGCTTTCTGAGCTGCTCGCTCTTTGATGCCGGAAAAGTTTAGAGCACTTTCGGGAGCCTGAGTTTTTGCGAGGCAAGTGGAGTTGGCCGTGTTAGAGATTCTAGCCGTAAGGCCGTTCCTTTGATTGTCTGAAGTGATCTTTTTTGTGGGTAACGGCTCAGCACTCGGTGATGGTTTAGTAGCAACTGGGTTAGCAGTTTTAGGGACCTCGGTTGGTTCGGCTTTGAGTGTGACCTTCTTCTTTTTGCGTTTTTTGAGCTTTACAACTTTGCGATCGGGCGTTGGGTTTCGATTCGACCCGGAGATTGGTTTCGACTCAGTTTCACCGGTAGTGGATAAATACTTTTTGTTGACGATCAAACCATTGTTGATGACATTTGACACGACAAGTTTGGCCGCTTCAGTGGTTTCGCCACTTGCACCGGTTCCGGTAGATCCTGGACCGGTGGAAGAGCTAGTGGAGGTAGGTTTCTTCTTTGATGGTGAACATAACTCGGATCGAAATATGCCCGAATTACAGTATCGTCTGTTTGTTGGTGAAAGTGGTCGTTTGATGCCTTTCTCGATGCAATACAGCGTTTTGGGAGGTTCCGTGGGTGGTTGTGGTGGCGAGGTTTGCGGGACAATAACTGCAGGGCTGGGTTCTGGGGGCAGTGGCGGTGGAACTGGAACCGATATCATAGTGGGTTCTTTCTTTGAAGGAACGAAACTTCCAGCCAGTTCGCAAAATGTGCCAGCTTCGTTCGAGATGTAGATTTCATTGTTCGGAGTGACCTTAAGGCTGAACTTGGAAATTGCTGGAATGTTGTTATTGTTGTTAAGTATTGGATCAGGTAGTGGCGATGAGGTCGGTGGCGTTAGTTGATGTAGCAGAGGTGAGGTGCTCATAATGGGCGGTTGATGTGCTGCTGCTGGCAGGTGACAAGTTTTTGGGAAATCCACCAGCGGAATCATCGGAGGTGGGGTGATGGTTGCCGGTATTGGTGAAGGAGTTTTCAGCATAATCATCTGGGAGGGTTGATGCTGAAGTTGTGCTGGGGCCAACGATCCTGACACAGGCGACGGTTGAACAACATTCTCCAAACAGGGTATGGAGTTAGAGTCGAACCCGAAAAGGCTGTTCGAGAAGTGATACCCATTGAGATTGCTGGATTGGTCGATGTCCTGCAAGAAAAAAGAAATTATCAGTATCCGCTTCGAAAGTTATTCTGATATTTTTCTTAAGTATCAGTAATATTTGAAATAAAAGGATTTAAAAACAGACGTATCCAGTCTTTAGAAGAATCTATAAAACGACCTTGAGTACAACATTGCATACAACCATTGGTCACTCACGATTTTCCCCTCCAAATACAGTACGGTTTTCCCCTCAAAATAGTAACGGTAACTCCGGGATAAAAATGTTCAACCCACCCCACACAACTGGAAATGGGAAACGAAAAATCCAAAATAAAAGGCACAAAGTAGCAAATCCAAAAATTAAAAAAAAAAAAACTATCCAAATTGACTCACTAATAGGCATCCACTTGTGATCAATTTTCATCGACCGACCAAATGCACATTTCATAATCCTCCCCCGGGCTTCCGCACACCGGTGTCATAAACGAAACACTCATCCGTCCGTGATTGGGGAATATTAATTACGTTTTTATGGGGACTGGGAAATGGAAAAACCTTTCCCATTAGCCGTGCTTACTTATACCTAGTGTTCGAGAATTTTCCTATCCCGCTTTCTCCCGCATCACCTTTTCCCGTTTTGTACGTGGTTTTTCCGGAGTCGTACAACATTTTTGGGGAAAGCTGATTGGAACATACATTTTAACACCCTTCTGTGTGTTTTCGCTCTTCTGGCGTTTACTTGTTCGGGCAAAGGGAACCCTGATTTAGAAAGATACATCACATACTAGCTACCTACTACTGCGAATGATTGGAGTGGTCTTTTCACTTTTCGGGGGTAATCGGAGCATTCTGGATATCTTCGAAAATAACTCCAGAGAAACTTCAAAACCTGGGTGGTTCAGATGTGTTCATTACGTTAGCAGTCGAAGAACTTTTCAAAGAATCGCAAATGAACTTTTTGCGTTCAAATGACATCTATCTGGAACTTCTATGTACCTTTGGTGATGATGATGTTTTTTGTGATGGTCCCACAGGCCATTCGCATCTTTAGAAGTGGGAGAGACAGTTTATCCTTAGGATAATATGTATTGTTTACTTTATTTTATCAATTTCTGTACGATTTATTCCTCTTACTCCCGTATGTATGTCCATCACCGTACAATTTCTATCTGATGCTTCGTCAGATCTTCATCACTATGGGTGTTATCTTTTTTAGGATTATTCCTTTTCTCAAATGGTCGGTTTCACGTAATTTATTGCCAGGTTCTTAAAAGTGTTTACGTTTGAACTGTCTTTGATGCTTCACGGTAGGTTGTTATACATTTTCAGTCCGTTATAGAACACACACACTCATTTGGCGCAACACCTTAAACTTGTAAAATTGACCCATTATTGCGAACAGCAGAAATCTGTCAAAAAAAGTGTCGTTTCCTCGAGTCAATTTTACACATTATTTAGAAAAGCTGGCTTACTAAATAAAGGGTAGTTTTTCAACTTGTCATTCAGAATATAGAACTGTTTCTGCCGTAATCGATCTCGTTCGACGAT
Organism: Uranotaenia lowii; assembly: GCF_029784155.1. Taxonomy (NCBI): domain Eukaryota; kingdom Metazoa; phylum Arthropoda; class Insecta; order Diptera; family Culicidae; genus Uranotaenia; species Uranotaenia lowii. The sequence continues at coordinate 43,467,929 of NC_073691.1, forward strand.
TCAATGAATCGGTTAATGCTGAAAGATCAGTTCAATTGATTGAGTTGATTGAATATTTTCCTATTCTATAACAGGAGCATGAAAATTATACCTTGCCGAATACAGATATTCAAAACGAATTGAATTGTTTTTATTATTTTCTTTCCATCCTTCTGACATTTTAAGGGCTAACATCAAAGGGCTGACATCGCAGAGCGGGCTTCCAAAATAATGTGTAGATTTTACATGCTTACATTACTAATTTTCACCTCTGCTTTGACGTACATGCTGTGTACACTAAAAGGGGTACAAGGACTTTACATGAAAAAGGAGTTAACCCAGTCTTTTCCGATAACGGGTCAAAACTACACTTTAAGGAGTTGCGCCAGATGAGTGTGCAGAACGTTTGGTCATCTCTTTTTTCAAGTTTGGTAATCTGAAATCATGTGCTCTTCCTGTATTGTATCAATTCCGTACTGCAGACCGTCCGATGGATAAGCTGGAAGCAATCCTTTAATTTGTATTTGTAGATAAAATAGATTTTGTAGATAAAAATCAAACTGTTATTCGCAATCCTCGCGAATGACATGATTAAGTTTTTGATTAAGTAAACCTTAAGTTAGTAAGGCTTATGTTCTATAGAGTTGAAGATATCCAAACTGTACAAAAATAGACCAGAAAAAATAATTATTCATTTTTTTTTTCAACAGAACTCTATTAGATTTAAAACCAAAGAAGCTCCTTACTGTCCAAAACAACCAAAAATCCCCTACTACTAAATATTTGTATAAGAATAAGCCTCAGCTTTGGAAAGTCGAATCGGAACCACCCACCCGAATAAGCCGTCAGCCAGACACGAACACGGACCTATCAAGCAAACATATAGCTCTCGGTCATGCCGTTCGACTATCCCCATTCGTAGCGGAGCTTAGCACTTCAAATTACAAAAGAAAAAACACACTTTAAATGGCCTCTTTAGACCAAATTTCTTGTTGTTTTGCTAACGGTAGCATAATTAAACCAGTACCAAACGAAGATCAAAACAAAATTTTAAATCTCCGGTGCATGGAATCCCCCCCTAAGCCAAAAGTGAAGCAAAGGGGGGAATCACTTGAGAGCTCTGGCTGACTTGAAAAAAAAAACGGTACCCTTAGAACTGCTTCATTTCACCAATCGTATCGTGTTTGGCTTTCTCGTTTCCCTCCGACTGTGTGGTGCGGTAGGTGTTCCGATTACTCATCGCGGACTCACGGATCTCAGTCCGTGAGGGATGGAAATGAACACAATGGGGAAAACTATAAGATCATCTTCGGTTGTCAGTTGCCAGTTTTATAGCTTTTGTACTCTAATCTATAAAATCGTCAACCAAAGATAACCTGCAATTAAAAGACTAGGTTTATCGGATCGACCGTTCACACCTTCGGTGTAGAGCTGTATCCTGCTCTGGAGCACCTTCTCTAGCACCTTTCTAGCAGTATCAAGGGGACATATCGGGCGATAAGCTGATGGGTCAGCTGGTGGCTTATCCGGTTTTGGCAGGAGCACAAATCCCTGCCGCTTCCACACGTCTGGGAAGACCCTCTCATCCATGTTTTGTTGCAGTGATGACCGGAAGCTTGTTCAGCTGGAAGGACTTAGCAATGTCCCGTAGTTCCTCCAGCGAAATCTGCTCCTTTTCACGCGTTTCCCAGTCATACGGGACCCTCGGCCACGAAACTTCCTCGTGCTGTGGGAACAGCTCGGTGACGATTTAGCGCTATTTGTTCGAACACGTTTCCTGTGGCACACCTCCGCTCCGCGTCTTGGCCATGACAATCCTGTAAGCGTCGCCCCAGGGATTGTCGTTAGCGTCCTCGTAGAGTTTCCTAAAACGTGCCTTTTTGCTGACGGGGACCTCGCTCTCTGCATATGTCGCCTAGCCCGTAGGCCCGCAGTACGCAGGTCATCGATTTCCGTCGTCCACCAGTAGACGGGTTGTCGAGTGTCTTTTCGATTGGCCCTCCTCGTCATCGCAGCGTCCGTGCGAGTGCCCTCGTCAGGTTTTCCAAGTTCCGCTCCCAATTTAACTCTTCGACAAAGACGTTCCGGTCGAATTGTGTTGTATTCCAGAAGCGTGCTCCTGTTGTCGTACACACTTAATCTTTTCTCCTGTGGTCGGGACGATTTCGTCCTGTATTTTCAACAGCTGAAATTACAGGACGATTTCAGGACAACAAAACAGCTCAGGAAAACAACTGCCAAATTCGCCTGTATCTTCGAAACGGTTTTCTCCTGTGACTTGCAGGGACTTTGGAAATTTTCCTGTGAGCTCGAAACGGTTTCCTACTGTGAAGTGTATTCCGCTACCCTTTCCCCTGGTTCGATTTTTTTTCAATTTAAAATAAATTTCAATGCATTGTTTAAAAAAATGAAACTCAATTGTTGTTAAAACAAGTTCAATATATTTCAAGCAACTTTTTCTTCTTTATTAGTACATTTCACATTTTTTGCACATTTCACTATTCTTTACAATCATAACACACAAACAAATTTCTTTTCTGTAAGTAGAAAAAGAAATTATTTTCATTACCCAAAGCTGAATGGTAAAGAAACTTACCTATGCGCCTTTCGCTCCATGGAATTTAAATGCTTGCGCTCCTGTTCCATTTCCAGGTCAGCAAATATCTTAATGGATCGACCAAAGCCAACCGGGGCGAAAGAATACCACACAGCCGTAGAGTTTTTCCATGCAGTTCTTTGATTTTAAAGGTAAAAAGTTCACCAGAACCTGGTTCCGGTTGCACATGATGAAGAGTCGTTCTCAGCAGCCAATAAAATAAAAACTTTTAAAATTCACCAACAAGCGTTGAAACCGATCCGACGACGAATCCGCAAAAAATGACAAGTTGAAACGTTTGGCGGTTTTAATTTTCATGCCCATGTGGAAAAGAGAGAAAAAAAAACTTGTTGTTTTTTGCACGGGAGAGCAAGAGAAAGAAAATTTGACAAGAATTGGATGTCCCGTGATTCTGGAGAACCCTGTCCTGCATTCACGGGGATACATTAAGTTTCTGTGCTCTCGTAGTAAGTTTGTCTTGGATTTCAGGAGAGATAAAGCGTCCTGAGATTCGGGTGAGTTTCCTTTCGAACTTCGTTTAAATTGAGCAGCTTTTCCGTGACACAGAGATTCATGGTCCCGAGCGAGATAAATGCAATCTTAGTGTGTACCTCTTCCACCCGCCAACTTACTTGTGCCCACACGATAACGAATTGGAAAGTGATCGCTATCGGTGAACGCATCGCTCACCCTCCAGTTGGACTACTGAAGGTGATGTCAATGATGTACTCGTTCGCATTCCTGCGGTAGGTCTTTGTATCGCCTAAATTCCTCAGGTCTACGTTCAGCCTTTCTAGAGCTTCCAGTAGAAGGTTTGTAAGGCGACTACCCCATTCTACGGCCCACGCGTTATAGTCCCCGCCTATAACAACGGGGCAGGACGTGAGACCTTCAACGATTCTGTCCATCATGACGCCGAACCTCTCCAGATACCACCTCGGGGAGTCGTTGCAGCTACAGACGAAGATCCCGTTGACATTGGCTTTCACGAAGCCTTCCACTCCAGCCGACACCACCTGTTGTATGAGGTATCTTCCTGTAACTCATTTCGCGGCCAGTTTGGCTTTATCGGTTACCCAATTACTGCCATCCGACGTCCTGCGATACGGGTCTGCCACTTACGCCACGTCCAGCGCCAGCTAGCCGTTTGATCTTACACAGATCCTTTAACATCCGTGACTATTTCGTCCAGGTTCTTAATCTGGACGGTAACCGTGGTGCTCAGGGCACGGATTTCCGTCGCCTCACCAACTATTTCCTGCGTAAGCGCACTATACTCCGCCCCTTTTACAGTTGATCCACGTCGGAGTTCGAGAATCATCTCGCCGTTTCTTTTCCTTGGTCCAATGAAATCCAAATTTTGCATGTGACCAATTGTTATCCCAAGAATCAATTTTAGTCAACAATAGTCGGCTTATTTAAGCTCCTTTTCTGATTACATGTTTTCTAGATGTTTTTTTTCATCAGAAATGTAGATAAAGCGCAAAAATCAAACTGGCCTCCCTTGATGGCACCCACAAATAAACAAGGGCCAGGAATCATTCATAGGCAGAAGGGAGAAAGCTGGACAAGATGAACTCAGCTCATTTCCCCTCCCATTGGCGAATGTGAGTGGCACCACCACCACTCTTCTACCCTCTTCACTTTGCACAAAAACAGGGTCCAGGAATCCGCTGTATAGGACTACGTGTGAGCGGCCGTCGTGTAACACCCGTCACGTCATGAACCCAAAACCAAACCGAAGCAAAAGCAAAAACTGTATCGAGGTCGAATCAAGAGCAAAACGAGGGGCAACAAGGGAACTCCTTTGCTGGAGTTGGAGCTGGGGGAACAATTTTTGAGGCGGATGAGGGGAGAGCCGCACTCCATCTATACTTCGTTCAAGAGGGGTATCGAATGTGAGAATATAAACTTACCACCAGCATCTCCTGAACGGAGGTGAAAAAACTCATTTTTTCGCCCTTTCACCCTCCGGAAGTGTCCGAATTTCAGCTCTCGTTCGTCCGGTTCACTGGTCCTTTAGATTCCTTGGTAGTATTTGCCAGATAGGCTAATCCGTTTTCTAGTTGACAGCAACTTGTCGTTGTTCCCACCCCCTTTTCCCCTTCTACATCCAATCAACTGAACAGCAGAAAAAAAATACCACACAAATTCCACACCTGCTAGTTTACAGGCACATCCGGCCAAAACTTCCCGAACCGGAAACCGGACACCCACTATCCAAACTGGGCTTCGAAGGCCATCCCTCCGATCCTCGTGATCGTATTTTTCGCCACTGCGGCTGGAAACTATTTTTAATCCGGAACGAGATGATGCCCCAGAATGCAATGCAATTTGAATTTTCTGTTTCTGGCGTCTCACCCCCTCGATCTAAACTTTGTGGCACCGTTTTAGACCCAGCGTTTACACTCGCGGCGGCGTTTTCACTTTTGCGACGCACTTGGCAACTTCCAAGCCACCGTGTAAGCCCGTAGGTAACTTTGAATCACGACCCGAAAATAATTCCTACCAATTTCGAGTGTTTTTTCACCCTTTTTTTTTCCTCTGAAATGGCCACGGATCCGAGAAGAAGCAGCGATTGTAAACTATCCGCGACGACGGCGACCGATTTTTTGTTGGCGAGTGACGGGATTTTGACAGAATCTGATGTATGATTATTGGGAGAAGCCCGCCTTCATGTTTTTTTTTGCTGTCGGAATCGGGCGGGCTTACACAATTAATGGAAAATACTTGCTTTTAGGTTCAAATCGCTCGTAAATTGTAAACTATTCAGTTTGAATTTCACAATCAATTTCCCTTACAAAACTTAAAATAAGCAGATTTCAAATGCAAATTAAGATTGAATTAACGTTCAGATTTTCGATACAGATTTAACATTGTAAATTCAGTTCCAGATTTAATTCAGACTTCAGATAAAAAATTCAGATACAGATTCAAATTTTCAGGCTCTGATTTAAAATTTCAGTTAAAACGCATGATTTTAAAATTCAGATTTCAGATATAAATTTGAATTTTAACCTTTTCCTTCCATTTTCTCACCGAATGTATAGATATGAGTGAAGAAACATTGCACAAAATTTGAAGAAAATCGATTCACTAGGTTTAAAAAAAATGTCAGATTATGGATCATGATTTCAGATTCATACACAGTAAAAGAAAATTACCGAGTTCGGTAATTTATTTTACAGAAACAGTTCTGTAATTCGAAAATTTTCGGTAATTGAATAAACTGACGTCTATTTATACAGATCTTCATTAATTCACATCAAGAACTACCGAAGCTCGATAGTTTATATGTAAACAAATCATTTTGCAATATATTTTCGGTAAAAAAACGCCGAAAACTGTAAAGTAAAACGGAAAATATCGTCTCTTTCAAGACAAACGTCAAAATTCGATGGCAGTATTTCTCATTCTCCTTCTCGCTTTTGCAACCGTGTTTAATCGTGTGCTCGAGAAGCCGTCCGCCAAATTATTAAGCAAGCAAGGGTCGCCATGTTCGTCGGTTCGCGTGCGTGGAATTGTTAGTGGATTTGTTTATTTAAGAGTCAAATTAATGGTAAGTATGAAATAGTGAATTGTGCCCCATCACTCTCACTAAAATCAGCAAAGCCGTCACACTTGCTGCAATAGGATTCGTCCAGCTGGAGCAAAAGTGCACAGCAGCTGGAATCAGAAAACATCCGCACTTTTTTTTCCTTTAATCAACTTGCATTTCCGTTTCTTCCAGAGCAGAACGACACTACTACCGGAATGGGAATTAATATAGTGGCGGCCACAACATGCAGTATCATACACATAAATAAAGGCAAATGTTTATTCAGAAACATAACCATATAACTTTAGTTGTTTTATATTAACTCACAATTACCTTTTACCGGAATTTTTGTAATATTATCGAAATACCGGTAACGTTTACCGAAAACTGTAATATTTTCGGTTATGTTAATCAATTTATTGGCCATCTCGATGAAAGTTATGTTCTTTTATTAAGAACATTCAAGATTATGAAAATTACAGATGTGTTAAAAATTAGAAGAAATCAAAAGACCTTGAAAATGATCGAGTAGAATTTGATTCAGAAGCATTTTCATCACATGTCATCAACGATCAATCGTTCTCACTGCAAGCCACACTTGCTGGGAAAACCACACTTTATCAACTACTTTGGGGTGGTGGGGTTAACTCTTCCTGACAGCCTTACTTTAAAATAGTTGATCGGTGCTAAACAAATTCATGACGTGTGATGAAAATGCCTCTAAGTAAAATTCGCTTATTTTCAAGGTCTTTTGATTTCTTCTAATTTTAACACATCTGTAATTTTCATAATCTTGAATGTTCTAATAAAAGAACATAACGTCCACCGATAAACCAATAAATTGATTAACATCACCGAAAATTTTACAATTTTCGGTAAATATTACCGACATTTCGGTAATAATTGCAGAAATTTTGGAAAAAACTACCGAGCTTTCGGTAAAATTTACCGGTTGTTCGGTAAATATTACCGAACTTTAACAGCTTTTCGGTAAAAAAAACACGGTATTTCGGTAATATTTACAAGTATTTCAATAATAATTACAGGTCTTCCGTAATAATTTAAGGTATTTCGGTAATAACTACTGGTGTTTCGGTAAACTCTACTGGTTGTTCGGTATACATTACTGAGCGTTTATTGCTTTTCGGTTGAACAGTACCGGCTTTTCGGTGTTAATTACAGGCATTTCGGTTCAACAATACCGGTTGATCGGTAATATAACGAGCTGTCACGTTGACAACTGTCAATATTTTGACAGATGAACTTAGACATGATCAGCCGAGTTTCGGTATTTTTCACTGAAAAAGGTCCGTAATATTTGACAGCTGTCACTTCTTGGCCATGAAAAAATTACCGAACAGTTTAACGAACTCCACATGTTAGGATTTCGGTAAAAAAATTACCGAACTCGGTAATTTTCGTTTACTGTGTAGGTTAAAAATTCAGAAAGAATTCTAAGTTCTATTTAATTAAAGTGTGTCCACGATGAAATTGACACAAATAGAATTGATTCGCAAAACTCGAGCTTTCATCCGACTGCCATCAAATTTTCAGGGATTGAAAAATAATTATCAAACTTCATTTTACTATTTCACTAGTATTTTATTTACAGTCCTTACGCAAATACTCGCACCTTGGCCTTAACCCCGGCCATAAGATATTGCACAACCTGTGAATCAACCGTTTTTTCCATTTAAACCCATACTTTCTTCGGTTCCTCGACTGTCTTCACTACCTTAGGTCATTTAAGAAGGTGCTGCTTCATAATCGCCCAGTACTTCTCGATGGGGCGGAACTCCGGAGTGTTGAACATTTTCGGCACGAAATTGACCTTATTGTGCGCATACCACTTCAGCACGTCCAGGACAAATCCGGCCAGAAGATTTTCGGGAAGTCGTGGGCCTTCAGGAGAGGAAATAGTCGTTTCTGGAGGCACTCTTTCATGTACACCTCCTGTAAGCCCGTTCATCGTGTCTGGAATCACGAAAGGTGCACTCGGCTGCCTTCACGTGCAGATGGCTTGATAAACCAGGAATTTATTGGCAAATTTGGACATCTTCTGAGTGCGGACATGCTTCGGAACGCTGAACTTTCTTGGCCGTGAAAACAGGTTGCCGAAGATCTGTTTGAAGTCGGCCTTCACATACGTTTCGTCGTCCATGTCAGCATGTTGAGGTATAACCACAGAGAACAAACGTTCAAGCTAGCCCACGAAACTTGCGTAAAAATCCCAACACCCTTTTTGAACTAATTTTTGTTTTTTGGCTACAATTACGCCTTTTCGATAATTGGGCACTTTAAAGTTGATTTGTAACTCTTGAACGGCGCAATAGATGGCACTGTTTGCAGTCAGTTTGTAACGTATTTTTTTGGTGATAGCATTTGAAATTTTACACACTTTTTTGACGGTTTTTTGTTCGAGCTTGTACGTCTGTTTCTGTGGTATAACTTCCTGGAACGGGTTTTGGCAGACTTGTTCTGCTTCTCGTCGCGATTAAAGGCATTTTTACCTTGAACGTTCGAAGCCCAGCCTTAGTTTTGGCCTTCTGGGAAAAAACTTCGGCTTAGGTGCAGCTTCTTAGCCACATCCCGAACGGAGGCGGTCGGGTTTCGGTTGAAGGCCTCAACTACGCGGTTGTGATTTTTGTTGTTGTACGGAATATTTTTCCTTCACTTCTGAGCTTCCGATCTGTGGTCAATCGTTCCTTGAACAACTTGATCATAAGTGACACCGTGGTATTCGCGATTCCCAACGTTTTAGCGATGGAACGTTGCGAGAGATCCTTGTTCTCGTGATGAATGCGCAAGCACGCAGAGAAAACTTGGATTTTGATACAAAACGAAACTGACTTTGATTCAAAACATTCAGTTTTTTGAATCAAACCACTGATAACTGATGTACAAGCTCGAACAAAAAATCTTCAGAAACGTGTGTAAAATTTCCAGTGCTCTCTTTTAAAGAAGCCGTTAAAAAGTGACGAAAAACAGTGCCATCTATTGCTTGATTTGTAACTTTTGAACGGCGCAATAGATGGCACTGTTTCTAGACAGCTCTTTTGAAAGTAAGAATTTTTCGAAAGGGCGCAATGGTATTTGAACTCATTAATAAATAAATTTGAATACATGAATTGCTCTACATAATTAGATGAACTACGAATCAATTTCAGCTTAGAAAAATAGCATCATTATAATGTTGTTACTAGAGAGACTGACGAAATGACAAATATACAAGCTGTAGAGTAAGGTGGGGTAAAAGTACGAGTCGGGTAAAAGTACGTTTTGGGATTATCACAAACCGAGAACAGTAAAATTCAAAACGCTGACGTGGATTGATAGTGATTTGGACTGCCAACAACCAGCCATATTTTTTTTCGTAGAAATTGAAAATACTCCGAAAAATGAGGTAAAGTAGCTTTTTTGCATGAATGATGTAATATTTCAAATAACGGCAAACATGTTTGTGCAATCCAAAGTCTGACTATCAATGAAAGTTTTAATGTGTCTTTTAGTTGGTTTTAATCACTATCGAATGCCGAAGAAAGAATTAAATTACTATGTCTCTGTTCTGCACAATAAACTGTGAATCATGAGAAACCATGAAGGGGCAAAAGTACGAACTGCAAATGGGGCAAAAGTACGAAGGGTCTACTGAAGTAAATCTGAACGGAAAATTTAAACTTTTTTTTTAAATGCTCTGGAATCATCAGCGCATATTTTTGTTTCTGCAAGACTTTCTCGCGCGAAAAATTGCTCGAATTCGATGAGAACTGGATTCTCTAAACCTGTTGAATATGGACAATTGGTTAAGAGCTGAAAATTTGCGCAGGTTATTCACCAATGTATATAATTTGTATTAGAAGCGAACACAGGAGCTGCTTTTGTAAGCAAAGATTGATATAAAATAATTTTCCTCTTGACCTAATGCAGAACTGTGGAATTTTGAATGGTCGTACTTTTACCCCACATCATTCGAACTTTTGCTCCAGAGGTGGGGTAAGAGTACGTTTCGATAGCAGTTAGCCATTTTCACTACTGCTATCAAATGCGTCGATCGATTATCTTCTTAATTTTGTAGAAAAGAGATAAAAGTCTAAGGAATCAAATGCTGTTCTTGGTTTATTGGAATACAAACGGCAAAATTTTCTAAAAATAGGATAGCACTAAGGTCGTACTTTTACCCCACCATACTCTAATTATTAAATTCCAGATACGTATTCTAAATTTCAAATGCTATCATTCAAACAAGCCGAACCAACTTTCGAAGTACCTGATTCTTGGAAGCGCGCAACTGTATATGATCTCAAAAATTTATAAACTAACGTCGTAAACAAATTTTACCTTGATTCTTTTTACTAAAAAGGACTAACTAACAACTTTGAACAAGCCAGACGAATCAGTTATTTTATTAAGTTGAGCTTAAAATTAACAATCCAACGAAGAAATGCAGATTCTAAGCTACTCTGAGCGGGCATTTTCACGCATCATATCTGTTTATATTAAGTGCTTCATGCTAGTTTGAAGCAATTCGGAAAACAGCTTTAAGCGTAAAACTTTGATAACGCAAATCATAAATGTGTAATAAATCTTCAAAATCAATTTGCTCGAAACTCGTTAAATAGATACGACCTTTTTATAATTGACTAAAAATTTGTTATTTTGTTTTGTTTACATATAATTTTCTTCTTGACAGTTCTCTCTGGTGTCCTTGGAGACATCTGGTGGCTCAACCAAAAAACATAAATTGATTCAAAACAGTCGTTGGGACTTTACACACTTTTCAAGGCTTAGCTTGTACATCAGTTCATCAGTGATCAAACTCCTGTTTTCTTTGAATCAATGAATTATCGTTCTGATTCAAATGAATAATTTTTGAAAGAAAGAATTAATTGTTTGAACTGAATAATTTTGGACTTTGATTTTAAACAAATTCTTTGATTCAAAAGAAATTTGTTCAATTGCACATTTCGTTAAAAACAAAGTAAATTTTCTTTCAACCAAAGAATATTGTTTTCAACAGAAAGGAATAATTTCTTTCAATTAAAATTTTAAACTTAGAAGATATTTTGGATTGAGCAAGAACCGAATTTCGAATAAAGATTGTCCGGTTGTGTTGAAAATCAAAACTAGTGAATCAGAGAAGATTCAGGATGAAGAATGGTAAGTGTGTGTTAATCCATTAATCAAAAAGTGAATGTTTAAGACTTTATATAAACTCTTGCATTACAGGACCACGGTAGATTCCGCCCCAAATCCAGCGGTCTGATTATCTTCGGCCCGATCTTCAGCGGTAATCACCAGTTGGATGACCACTAAAGCTAGCAACCGGAGCTGCTTCCGGAAGTCTATTGAGCGGCCCAAGAAGTATGCTCTCAGGCCAAAATTAGGATCAAAATTATAGTGAACCAGTGTTAGTGTTAATTTTGTGAATAAAAATAAATTGAAAATGTAAATTCTTTCTTTTTATTATTCAAAATTCCTAATAGGAACTTCGGGACAACAGAAAATATTTCTTCCAATTGGAATAAAAGGAAAATGGTTCAATGAACCAATCCTTTTAAATCTAAATCTAAATTACATTGTAGCAAACAAGAACAACTTTGCATCAAATGAAACTGTTTTTTGTTTCAAAGCATTAATATTTTGATTCAAAGATTTTTCAAAAGAAAAATTCTTTGAAACAAAGGTAAATGCCTTTGAATCAAAAGAATTTTTATTTATCCCAAAATCAAAGGAAAAAATCCTTTGTTTTTGCGGCACTTTCCTTTGAAATAAAAAATCTTTTCGCTGCGTGAGATTTTATCACGCCCGAGCTGTTCTTTCGGTTCCATTTTCGTGAGTTTTGATCACCGGACTTTAAAACTTGTAGGATGTAAATAATGCACCACGAACTAAATTCACCCAAATTTTCATTAAATTCTACCCAACGGTTAAAAAGTTAGAGCAATTTCATAGTGTGGCAATTTCATCATGGACACCCTTTTTATAGATAGATTCAGATTCAGATTTGATATTTCATATTCAGATTTTGATTGGTTTGGCATCACTCGCCGAAGGCGGTCGCGTTTTTATCGCTGCTAGTGAAAAAAAAAACAATTTCGTCGAAAGAGTGGTTTCAAAGTTTATTTTTGAAGTGCGACTACAGTAAAACCGTGGGTGCAATATTACACCGATTGGAAAAGGATTATTCCTTACCAGCAGCCGGATACATCCGAATAAAATCTCCCGCAGCGCCGGTTGGATCTTATTGGAAGCCCGAATAATTCGGACTTTGATTGCCGTTGTCGGGGAACCAACTCATCCTGGTGACCACAATTGTTGACCATCTACGTCCTGATCAAGGCGGACAGGCAGTACGGACGGACGGACATCCGATCGAAAGAAAACCACGTGGCGGTCGGCCATTGTTGACGTTAGATATTTGGACCATCGCAGACACTGAAGGAAATCGTCGTTTTCGAATTAAGAAACAAGTTTGTAACTTCTTTTTTTTTCTCTTTTCCTACCCTATCATTTTCACTATTATATTTTGAATTTTCAGTGCTTCGTTCAAATTTTGAAAACGGAAGACACTAGTGTCTCCGTTGATAAAAATGGACGAAGGCGGGGGGTTAAACGCCTCAACCGAGGACGATGAGAATTCAACCTACGAGAATGAAGAGCATTTGGAGGATACAGATGATGCTGGTCCCTCAAATGCGATCCATTCTCAGGTGGGTGGTAATTCTTCATCGCCCTCGGTTAAGAGTGGAACAACCCGGCTCCGAAAATACACAGAGGGCTCATCTCTCACTGGACCTTGGGCGGTTTTCATCCGGCCCAAAGTAAATGGTAAGCAACTAAATGTGGTACAGATCACCAAAGATCTGGCGAGGTGGCCCTCTGTATCTAGTATTACTAAAGTACGTCCGAACAAGCTGCGCGTTGTTGTGGCTGACCGGAAAGCCGCAAATGAAATTGTAGCCAGCAATTTCATTAACCTTGAGTACCGTGTTTACATCCCCTCTCGAGACGTAGAGATCGAGGGCGTGATCACAGAGATGAGTCTCAAGGAGGAGTACATTAAATCCAACGGCGTTGGTAAGTTCAAGAGCCTTGATTCGACTTCGGTTGAAATCTTGGATTGTCGCCAACTCAGAACTACCACCGTCGTTAATGGAGATAAAAGGTACACTCCTTCAGCCTCATTTCGTGTTACCTTCGCAGGTACCGCCCTCCCTAACTACGTCTTGATTGACGGAGTTTTGAGGCTTCCTGTGCGGCTCTTTGTGCCTCGACCGATGCAATGTAAAAATTGCATAAAATTGGGACACACAGCGTCCCACTGCTACAACAAGACGCGTTGTCCCAACTGTGGGGAGACTCATGGGGAAGGAGCGTGCTCAGCAATAGAGCAGAAATGTGTCTATTGCGGGGGCTCACCCCATGATATCTCCCTGTGCGAGGCATTCAAGAGCCGCTGGGATAAACAAAGGCGCTCTTTGAAGGAACGGTCAAAACGTTCCTATGCCGCAATTTTAAAGAGCGCGGCGCCTCCGACCCAACCCCAATGCAGTAACATCTTCTCAGTGCTGTCAGTTGACAGTGAAGACACTGATTCCACTGATCAGGATAGACCAGTTATCTTCGTTGGAAACTCCCGGAAACGGGCAAAACCTGCTCCTAAAACCCCCAAAGTTCCGGAAAAAATACCCTCAGTTAGCTCTACAATAAATAATAGACAAAAACCATCAAGTTCGAGAAATGCCAAAACAGGCCCTCCTGGATTCCCCATGAAATTTGTACCCCAGAGTAAACCAGAAGTGGCAGGATCTTCGAAGTCTCCAATATCCAACGTAGTTTCGGGAGAACCAACCTCCCAAGCGGGAATTTTCAAGCTAACTGATATAGTAAATGGAATATTATCGTTTTTCAACGTATCTGAATCCATAAGAGACATTGTTTTCGCAATGCTCCCCTTGGCAAAGACATTTTTGAAGCAATTGATGCAAACCTGGCCCCTTCTTTCAGTGTTTATCTCTCTCGATGGCTAATTTACGCCGAGAGGTCGGAGATATCACTGTTCTACAGTGGAATTGTCGTAGTCTAATTCCGAAAATGGATCCGTTCAAACATCTTCTTCATGAAATAAATTGTGACATTTTTGCGTTGTCCGAAACTTGGCTTTCTTCTCAATCGAACATTTCATTCCACGATTTTAATGTTATCCGTCTGGATCGTTACGATTCTTATGGAGGGGTGCTTTTGGGGATCAATAAGCGCCACTCCTTTTACAGAATCCACCTTCCATTATCAGGCGGAATTGAAGCTGTTGCGTGTCATACAACTATAAGAGGTAAGGACTTATGTGTTGTCAGTTTGTACTGGCCTCAGAGAGTTGCAGTGGATCGAAATCACCTAGAGGACCTGTGCTCAGTGCTCCCTGAGCCAAGGTTAATCCTGGGCGATTTCAATTCGCATGGAACTGTCTGGGGAGAACAAATTGACGATAGTCGTTCTACTCTTATCTATGACATTTGTGATAGTTTCAATTTAACAGTTTTGAACACGGGAGAAAAAACACGAATACCTAAACCACCTGCAAGACACAGTGCAATTGACCTCTCACTCTGCTCAAATTCACTATCATTGGATTGCCAGTGGAAGGTAATCCCTGATCCCAATGGTAGTGATCATTTGCCTATCAAAATTACAATCACCAATGGGGTCAGCTCTTCAAACACAATAAATATGACATATGACCTTACAAGACACATCGACTGGAAAAAGTACACGGACGAAATAACTCAGCTATCGGTTCTACGAATGTTTTACCTCCTACCGAGGAGTACCACTTTCTTTCACGATTAATACATGAAAGTGCACTTCGTGCTCAAACAAAACCCATCCCAGACTCATCAGTTCCTCGAAGGCCTCCAAACCCATGGTGGGACCAGCAGTGTTCCAAGCTTTATAAGGACAAATCAAAAGCATTCAAAGATTTTCGGAAATATGGATCTCTCGCCCTTTTTGAAGTATATGTTTCCCTTGAAAATAAGTTTAAAAAATTGATCAAGGGGAAGAAAAAGGCGTACTGGAGGAATTTTGTGGGTGGCTTATCACGAGAAACATCCTTGAGTACCTTGTGGAGAGTGGCACGCAGCATGCGTAATCGATCATCTACGAATGAAAGTGAGGAATATTCACATAGATGGATATTTAACTTCGCACGGAAAGTCTGTCCAGACTCTACGCCTGTACAAAAAATAATACGGGATGTGCCTCCAGATAGGTGTGGTATGGATTCCAGCTTTTCGATGGTCGAATTCTCACTTGCCCTCCTCTCTTGCAACAATTCAGCTCCGGGTATTGATAAAATCAAATTTAACTTGTTGAAAAACCTTCCGGACGCTGCCAAATTTCGCTTGTTAAATTTATTTAATCAATTCTTGGAGCATAACATTGTTCCCCAAGAGTGGAGACAAGTGAGAGTTATCGCTATCCAAAAGCCCGGAAAACCAGCGTCCGATGCGAATTCGTACCGTCCAATAGCGATGTTGTCTTGTATACGCAAATTGATGGAGAAAATGATTTTGTTTCGTTTGGATAAATGGGTTGAAACAAATGGTCTCCTTTCAGATACTCAATTTGGGTTTCGAAGGGGCAGAGGGACAAACGATTGTCTTGCTTTGCTGTCGTCAGAGATACAAATGGCGTACGCAAAACGTGAGCAAATGGCTTCAGTGTTTCTGGACATAAAGGGAGCTTTTGATGCAGTTTCAATAGAGGTGTTGTCAGACAAGTTGCACTCCCGGGGTCTGCCTCCTCTCTTGAACAACATCTTATACAGCTTGCTTTGTGAGAAACATCTGAACTTTGCTCACGGAGATATTGCAATTAGAAGAACCTCTTACATGGGCCTCCCGCAGGGTTCATGTTTAAGTCCACTTTTGTACAACTTTTACGTAAGTGACATCGACAGTTGTCTCTCTGAAGGCTGCACTCTAAGACAACTTGCAGATGACGGCGTGGTGTCTGTCACAGGATCTTCCGAGTCTCATCTGCACAGACCTTTACAAGATACTTTAGACAGATTGTCTTCCTGGGCTTTAGGGCTTGGGATTGAGTTTTCCCCTCAGAAAACGGAGATGGTGGTTTTCTCTAAGAAACATAGACCTGCTCAACCTAAGCTTCAACTCCTAGGCAGAACGATCACTCAATCGAGGTGTTTCAAGTATCTTGGGGTTTGGTTTGATTCCAAGTGTACCTGGAGAGCCCACATTGAGTATCTGAAAGGAAAATGCCAACAAAGAATCAATTTTCTCCGATCAATCACTGGCACCTGGTGGGGAGCCCATCCAGAAGATCTTTTAAAATTGTATCGAACAACTATTCTTTCAGTGATGGAGTATGGTAGCTTCTGTTTCCAGTCAGCTGCTAAAACTCACCTCATCAAACTCGAGCGTATCCAATATCGTTGTCTCCGCATAGCGTTGGGCTGTATGCCCTCAACGCATAACATGAGTCTTGAAGTTTTAGCAGGCATACTCCCACTGAAAGATCGATTTAATTTATTATCTCTCCGGTTCCTCATCAGGTGTGAGGTCATGAACCCATTGGTGATCGTAAATTTTGAAAGGCTACTTGAGCAAAATCTTCAAATAAGATTTATGTCTATATATCATGTCTTTATGTCCATGCAGTTTAATCCTTCTTCGTACTCTCCAACTCGTGTTTTCATCCATGACTACGACACCTCTTCTGTCCAGTTTGATTTGTCTATGCAGCAAGAAATTCGTGGAATCCCGGAATCGCATCGTCCACTTTTGATTCCAAGAATTTTCGATGCTAAATATAGACACGTCGATGCTGATAAAATGTACTTTACCGATGGGTCTCTAATAGAGGAATCAACGGGATTTGGAGTTTTCAACGAAATAGCTAGCGCCTCATATAATCTCCAGTCACCATGTTCTGTATACATTGCAGAGTTAGCAGCCATTTTTTGGGCGTTGGAAAGCGTCGCATCACGGCCAACAGAACACTACTATATTGTAACGGACAGTCTTAGTTCTGTTGAAGCAATCCGTTCAATAAGATCGGGAAAGCACTCGCCGTATTTCCTCGGGAAGATACGAGATATTCTGAGTGCTTTATCAAAACGTTGCTTTGCCATCACCTTTGTTTGGGTCCCCTCACATTGCTCGATAATGGGTAATGAGAGGGCAGACTCTCTGGCAAAAGTGGGGGCGACAGAAGGCGACACGTATCACCGTGAAATCGTCTTCGACGAATTTTACTTCTTGGCACGAAGGAACTCTGTTGTCAACTGGCAGCGCAAATGGAAAGAGGATGATATGGGTCGGTGGCTCCACTCGATTATTCCATAGGTAAGCCTCAAACCCTGGTTTAATAGATTGGACCTGAGTCGGGATTTTATTCGTATATTCTCCCGTCTCATGTCCAATCATTATTCCATGGATGCGGTACTCTATCGTTTAAATATTGCTGGCAGCAATTTGTGTGGCTGTGGCCAAGGTTACCACGACATCGAGCATATTGTTTGGTCGTGCGAGGTCCATCTTGTCGCTAGAACGAATTTGATAGACTCCCTTCGGGCCCGAGGAAAACCACCCTATGTTCCAGTGAGGGATGTGTTAGCTGTGCTAGATTTGGACTACATGTTCGAAATTTATCTTTTTCTAAAAGCTATCGATCTCCGTCTATAATTCTTTTCAATTTCCTATTTCCCTTTCTATCTTTTTCTCCTCTTGAAACAAAAAGTGCTAGACCTAAGTAATCAATTGTTATAAACACAAAAACGAGTTTGGCTCCTTAAAACTCAAAGGTATGAGCCGTTTCAAATAAAGTAATTTATAAAAAAAAAAAAATATATTCAGATTTCATATTCAAATTTCAGATTTAGATTTCACAATTGGATCCAGATTTCGGAATCAAGGTTCATATATTCAGCTTCAGATTCAAATTTCAGGTTCAGAATCTAGATATAGACTTCACAATTGGATCCAGATTTCGAATTCAGATTTCAGATTCAAGGTTCATATTTAGCTTTAGATTTAAAATTCAGATTTCAGATTAAAGACTCAGGTACATATTTCAGAATCAAATATCGGATTCAGATATAAGATTCAATTAAAGATTCAGATTTTTGATTAAAGTATTGGTAAAGTAATCAGATTTCGATTACGAAATCAACTTTAAGATTTCCTTGGGGTTCTCTGGACGAAAAAAATGTATATTCACTGTACAATCAATTTATTCAAGTGATTTTTTCGTTATCAGTTTTGACTTGAGATTCGGCTTTCGGATTTTCACACAACAAAAGGAAAGTTTGGCTTTAAACTCACTTTTTTTTTTATTTATTTACCTTCGTTATGTTAATCCTATTTTTATACAGACTTTCTGTTCGTAGGTGTACCACAAATCGAAATTAATCGTCATCATCAATTCGCAATCATACTGCTGCAATTTTTCAAACGAAATAGTACCTACAATGATTTGTTGAATGTTACATCAGTCGAAGCTTTAAAAACCTGATTCTTCCACTTCCAGCAGCCATTTTTGTTTTCGTTTCGTTATAATCTATTGATTTATTAAAGGATGTAGTTAAATTGATTTGGTTTTCGTTCTACTGTTTTTTCTTCTTCTAGTTTGATGATTGTTGTAACTATTACTTTTTTTTTTATTTCGTGTGTACTATTTATTAATCGGAAAAGGTCTGTTTACAATAGGCGACTGCAAGTTTAAAATACGGAAACGCACCAGCAATCATTCGGCGATTCATTCACGATTTCTTTATTATTCTCCGGATTATCCTTACTCAAACACAAAGTGCTACACTTTATATAGGACAGTTTTTGTTGCAAACTTCACTTCATTTAGAATGTTCCTCGTTAGTGGGTTACTTTTGTCAGGGTGGTCAGGCTTCAATAAATAGCTAGGCAAGCTTGATAAATATTGTTGAAGGTAGAAATTTGGAAAAAAGTAGGATTAACAAAGGAATTGTTTTATCTAAATTGCTTGAGAAAATCTAAACGATCAACATATGCTACACTCAACTCAACTTTTTTCACTAGCGCCGATTGGAATTAATTGTATAGGTTTTGGACGATTGGGGTTTTTGAGAATACAAATTTTTTCCATTTTATTTCTTTTAATCTTATATTGGACTTTTCAATTGGAAAAAGACATTTTTTACAACGAAAAAATAAACGAATAGGAAAAAACACTATGATGGTCATAACTGACCGGTTTAACCCGTCATTGGTTACGCGACCAACCAAATAAGTCGTTCCGGTTATCATAGTCAATCCAGCCAATTAGGAAGGAATAGGTAGTTTTGGTCGTCGTGCACCTTACAGCTCATCCTTCAGCAGGGTGTATCGCTTGTTCGAGGGTCCCAGATTTTTGAACGTCGATTCTGGCGGGGTGGTCGGCTTCTTCGGGTCCTGGTTGATGATCACCTCGACGGTGTTGTCCTCGGTTTTGTCCGGTCCGTAGTGGAATTCACTGGAGAGAGGGTTAAAAAGCGATGGAAAAAGTTTTTTTCAGAGAATTGGGTTGTTTGTAGCTTTTGCAGGCGAAAGGGTAAACGATTTTAGAACACTTGACTGAAATAAGATGAGCGTGAAACTTGTTTTTATTTGCCAGGAATTTACTACTACACGGAAAATAATAAAAAGGTAAAATTTACCGAGTTAGCAAAGGTGAACGCTCGTGAAAGCCAAAAAGGTAACTTCTACCTCTTCGAGGTGAAACTCACCTCACAGCGAGGTAAAATTTACCTGAATCGAGGTTGAAAAAAAGGTACAATTTCACCGAGAAAAAAGGTGAATCCAAAAAAGGTAAATCTTACCTCGTAGCGAGGTGAAGTTCACCTGAATTGAGCTAAATAAAAAAGTATAATTCACCTAGAAAAATAGGTAAATCCAAATAAGATAAAAATTACCTCGTAGCGAGGTGAAATTGACCTGGATTGAGCTAAACAAAACGGTACAATCATCTCGAACAAAAGAACTATTTGCCGAATCCGTTTATTGAGGTTAAGCTGTTTTGTCGTTCAGAAGGGAAGTTTTGTTTCGTGCCAATATGGAAAAATCGGAACAGAATGGTAAGTTTTTTCTTAGCTTTCATTTAGTTGTGCTGGTTCTCATCATAATAATTTGCTTTTGTTTCAGATCGGCCCAGCTTCGAGGTGTATTCCACGTCATCCTCCAGATATCATTCCGGAAAAGCCGGACCTGATTGGATAAGTCGCCTTTATGGAAGAACGAGAAGCCGAATTGCCACGAGCCTGGCGAAAAAAGGACTTACCTCAATAATTTTTAAACAAGGTGATATATTTAAAAAATAATATAATGAATTGTCCATATTTATTTATAAAATAAATATAAATTTTTCAATGAATTTTGTTTTCATTTTTATTGAAGAAACCAACCAAACCAACTAGCATTTACCTTTCAAATCAGTGAATGGGAAAACGATATTATTTACTATTTTGCTAGGTGAATGCGAAAAAGGTAAAATTTACCATTTTGCTAGGTGAATTGAAAAAGGTAAGATTTACCTTTTTGCTAGGTGAGTGAAAAAAAGGTAAAATTTACCTCGAAAGAAGGGTGGAAAAAAATCACCTCGCAAAAAGGTAAATTTTACCTTTTTTTTATTTTCCGTGTAGGTGACATTCTTCCCTAAACTTTGTCAAAAAAAACAGAAACTAACACATTTTTTGTCTACTTGTTTCTGCGACAACGAAGTTTTATTTATAAAAGAAGTGAGATACTTGTAGCAGTTTTCCTGCCTTTGAGTTGAAGTTGGAACTCAACAACACCGTTGTTAACAATCGCTAGCACAACTGATTTCTCTAGTATCCACGTATGATCAAATTCGTGATCTTTCCTACCAGGGGGAGGGGGGAGGGGATAAATCATCCCATAGGATGAAAATCCCGAATAGAAAAAGTTCTTTCTTAGCGGTTTCGCACACTTACCGATGCAGCTTGCTGCTGTACAGATCCTGCAGGAACTGCTTCAGCTTGCCGGGCACAAAGATGTCCTTGTAGTTCGGGAACAGATACATATGCCGGAACGAATCGATGGCAATGAGCGGCAGATCCGACATGCTCTTGCCCAGATGGTGCAACGGATGGGCAAACTGCTTGCCGTCGGCCGTCAGGAAGTTGATGTTTTCTAAAAGAAAAGAATATTATCAGTATTATCATTTTTGTTGAGCAAAATTTAAGTGTTAACACTCACGCTTCTCCGACATCAGCTGCGTTTCGATAATCGTTTTGTAGTCCTTGATCGATTGGGTATCTTCCGGAGTGTGGAACAGGATCAGGAACGGCAAACCTTCCTCGGTCAACTCTTCGGCATTCTCGAAGGTTATTTCCCGCACCAGGGGGACGCACTTTTCCTGCACCCAAATGTTGAGTTCGTCAAAGTTATTCATGTTTCCGGTGAAGGTCTCGTCATTGGCATCGGAAACGGCCACATCCGGCCGGAACACGATGATCGGGTGACCTATAAGGAATTAAGCGATACTGTTAGTAATTTGGGAGAAATCTGTTAAAAATTAGAAGTTTTCGAAATATTTTCACCTGTTCCTTGATTTTTGCAAATGTAGCATGAAATATGTATAAATTTTCAAATATGTCCCACATTCAACTGTCAAAAATACAATACCTGGGGGATGCATGGCCGCCACAGTTTCACCGAAGCCCACGTGGAACACGCAGTCCTCCTTCAGGTTGGTGGCCACCCGTCGGAAGGTGTTGTACTCGACCTGATCCCTTCGATCGAAATAACCGACCACGATGCGCTTCTTGGTGTCCAGCTGTTCTAGATCCTTCAGATGATGGAACTCCTTGATGGGATCCTCCAGCTGCTTCTTGATAAAATCGACGAACGCATCGACCGTCCGTGCACCCCGGTATTCGCGCTTCGTCGGTTGCCCATTTCGGATCACCTTCAGCGTCGGATACTTGGAGATGTGAAACCGCGAAGCCACCGAGTTCTCCTTGTCACAGTCGACCTTGCCCATGACGACTCGGCCGCCATCCGGAAACAGTTCCCGCACCTGGAATCAGAGAAACAACTTTGGTAAAAAAACCCAGATTTCCAATTTTTTAAAAGAAAATCTCACCTTATCAGCAGCTTCATCGAAGATGGGCTGCAGGATGTTACTAAATCTACACCATTCGGCGTAGAAATTCATAAATACTAGTTCATTAGAAGCTGAAATGAAAAGCAAATTAATCATTGAGAATCGCCGTCATTGAAACAGTTTGCGGAAATAAAAGTAAGATAAGATGTGTTATCATTATGTTCGGCGTGGTACGAGCAATTAAGAAAAAAAAAACTGACATTTTTCACCCGAAAGATAACATATCGTAACAATAATGGAAGTAAGGGTGTTTACCTAATGTCATATCCAGGTTCTCACTGTTGAGTTGCACCGCTCCGCTGTCGGTGGGGTTGTAGAAAATGTAGACAACCTGGAGGAATGGAGAAGAAATGTGTATGAAAAATTAGTATTCCGATAAAAATAATAGCGAGAAATTTGGAATCTTTGGGGATTCCAAACCAACTTTTAAAGAAAGTTACTGAAATATCTTTCGGATCAATAAATGCTACGGAAACCATTCAACGAATGATGCACAAATACTATGACGACTTTTTTTTTGTATCGATTGTACCTAAATCCTTTTTAAGCTAACGGATGAGACAGTGACCCTTATTTTGTACCGCGCGTGAGGTGACGATAGTCGAGTCACACTGTCACGGGGCTCTAGCCACCTTATTCCGGTGGCAGGGGTAAGTAAAGTGGCAGGGGTTCATTCCCAAAGGTCATCCGAAGTGACGTTCCTCGCCTAAAGCGACTCCTGGAATCGAGTGACTCGGGCTAATGAATGCTTGCTACCTTGCCAATCACCAGGGCGAAAACTTCGGATTTCAACTGCATTGACAAAAATCAAGCATCATTCGTTGCAAAACTACTGAAGCATTTATCACACCAAATGGTATTTTCATAAAGTTGTAATGCCCAGAGCGAAAAATGACGACATGGGTTCCCGGAATGTCTGACTCCACTGAATTGGACCTGATCATTTAGAGCCCGGACGCACAGGGGCTATTCTGGTGGTCAGATTTAAAATCTTTTGATACTCTTTTATGTGTAAAAGTATTTTCCTCCAGAGTCGAAAATTTTGCTACGATGAATGTTTCAAATTGACGGGTTCCCGTAAATCTAGCGTTAAAGAAGAAAATTGATTTCTAACCTCATTTTCAAAATCGCGCATTTCGATATCTTGTTCAAAACGCTGAAACCTAAAAATAGAGTTTTCTATGGCAAACAATGCGCTAGAAGCTTTCTGGCGCTTTGCACAATCCAAATGGCATCCTTGTCAGCCCCTGATGCTCAAATGAATGTAGAAATCACAGCAATTCATTGAAGGGGATTTCTTTCTCAGGAGAAAGAATCTCTCCTTCCATGGAATTCTGTGATTTAAACATACGTTTTAGCATCATGGACTTACTAGGATGCCATTCGAATTGCGAAATGCGCCAGAAAACTTCTAGCGCATCCACAAAAGAAATTTACAAAGATGCCGTTCGGATTGTTTAATGCTCCAGAAAGCTTCCGGCGCATTATTTATAGATAAACGAAAGGGAATGCTATTTCAAAAGCAATGGTACTCTAACTATTGAATAAAACAAGTTGGTTCATAACATTTGAAAAGGTGGAGAATCCGGAATCTGATGAAACTTACAATTCTAGTTTTTTTTTTCTTAGGAAACAGCGAAGGCGCTGTAAAAAAAATGGATTCCCTTCTTTGATATGCACAAAAAAAACATAAGATTATAATTTTAATGGCATGTGCGGCGGAATGAAAACTAGAGAGAGAATTTATTTTATAGAATTTGAAAGAAAGGTGGATAGACAGGCATTAGTGCGCCACTAGGAGAAAGCTTGATAGGTGTTGAAATTTTAGGCTAGAGGGCATGTTGATGAAAAGCTCCCATGAATTGCTCCCGCCTTTGCTCTGCATTAGCTAACTATACATGAGAAACCCAGAAAGAGAATTCCCATGTATAGCGAGCCCAATGGTTTGAAAGCGTGTTTTTACGCACACTTCAAACGAGCAAAAACGTAGCAACCCATGGACCTACTGAGCTTTCCTTATGCGAGAACAGTTCTATCGACGTTGCCATTATTTCAGATTCGCTGCGAATAGTTGCTACTTGTCGATTTTTTCGCATTTCACATTTTATCTATTCCGCGTTCTAACTTTTTTGGCCAAGTGTCAATTTTTTGAACCGTATTTTTCTTGTTATATTTTTTTTTCTTTTTGCCAATGATTGTTTGATATATGATTTTAATCGCCGTAATTTGTATGATTATAATTTTAATGGCATGTGCGGCGGAATGAAAACTAGAGAGAGAATTTATTTTATAGAATTTGAAAGAAAGGTGGATAGACAGGCATTAGTGCGCCACTAGGAGAAAGCTTGATAGGTGTTGAAATTTTAGGCTAGAGGGCATGTTGATGAAAAGCTCCCATGAATTGCTCCCGCCTTTGCTCTGCATTAGCTAACTATACATGAGAAACCCAGAAAGAGAATTCCCATGTATAGCGAGCCCAATGGTTTGAAAGCGTGTTTTTACGCACACTTCAAACGAGCAAAAACGTAGCAACCCATGGGCCTACTGAGCTTTCCTTATGCGAGAACAGTTCTATCGACGTTGCCATTATTTCAGATTCGCTGCGAATAGTTGCTACTTGTCGATTTTTTCGCATTTCACATTTTATCTATTCCGCGTTCTAACTTTTTTGGCCAAGTGTCAATTTTTCGAACCGTATTTTTCTTGTTATATTTTTTTTCTTTTTGCCAATGATTGTTTGATATATGATTTTAATCGCCGTAATTTGTATGATTATAATTTTAATGGCATGTGCGGCGGAATGAAAACTAGAGAGAGAATTTATTTTATAGAATTTGAAAGAAAGGTGGATAGACAGGCATTAGTGCGCCACTAGGAGAAAGCTTGATAGGTGTTGAAATTTTAGGCTAGAGGGCATGTTGATGAAAAGCTCCCATGAATTGCTCCCGCCTTTGCTCTGCATTAGCTAACTATACATGAGAAACCCAGAAAGAGAATTCCCATGTATAGCGAGCCCAATGGTTTGAAAGCGTGTTTTTACGCACACTTCAAACGAGCAAAAACGTAGCAACCCATGGGCCTACTGAGCTTTCCTTATGCGAGAACAGTTCTATCGACGTTGCCATTATTTCAGATTCGCTGCGAATAGGTCCTAGTGGCGCACTAATGCCTGTCTATCCACCTTTCTTTCAAATTCTATAAAATAAATTCTCTCTCTAGTTTTCATTCCGCCGCACATGCCATTAAAATTATAATCATACAAATTACGGCGATTAAAATCATATATCAAACAATCATTGGCAAAAAGAAAAAAAATATAACAAGAAAAATACGGTTCAAAAAATTGACACTTGGCCAAAAAAGTTAGAACGCGGAATAGATAAAATGTGAAATGCGAAAAAATCGACAAGTAGCAACTATTCGCAGCGAATCTGAAATAATGGCAACGTCGATAGAACTGTTCTCGCATAAGGAAAGCTCAGTAGGCCCATGGGTTGCTACGTTTTTGCTCGTTTGAAGTGTGCGTAAAAACACGCTTTCAAACCATTGGGCTCGCTATATATGGGAATTCTCTTTCTGGGTTTCTCATGTATAGTTAGCTAATGCAGAGCAAAGGCGGGAGCAATTCATGGGAGCTTTTCATCAACATGCCCTCTAGCCTAAAATTTCAACACCTATCAAGCTTTCTCCTAGTGGCGCACTAATGCCTGTCTATCCACCTTTCTTTCAAATTCTATAAAATAAATTCTCTCTCTAGTTTTCATTCCGCCGCACATGCCATTAAAATTATAATCATACAAGTTACGGCGATTAAAATCATATATCAAAAAAAACATAATCAAACCCTCACAAGTACAAGACGATAACAGGAGCGTTTCAAAAGCCGGTATAATTTTACATTATTTGTGGTTTCAAGGTAGAAGTTTTGCTCTGGCCCTGGGAAAGGATGTCGGTGTTCGGAAAAATTGGTTCTCGAGGAATAGCGAAACCAATATTTTTCCGAATCAGGAAAACATTTCAAACCAGATAGAGAGTTTCGGTTGAAAACAACCACCCTATCTAGATTAGACATAAACAAACTGGACTCGTCTTCAAAACAGCAGCGTCAAACAGATACCCACACATCATAATTTTTCCTCCAACCAATCCGCTCGCAACAACTCACTCGTTCATTCATCTCATACCCACTCTATTTACAATGCAGTGGACCGGCTTAGGCAAATCACCTCGTTTGACACATTTCGCACCGGGTCGAGATTTTATGGAAGCAAACGACTGAAGCTAGCTTGAGCCAAACCAAGCCAAGCCAAGCTATCGAATGCCGATAGCATAGAGCTGTACCGTAACAACAAGTTGTTGTGTTTACGTTTTTTTTGGCTCCGTTTTCCAACGCACTACAATACAACTACCTACGATCATTATCGCGTTGTGAATTTGACGCGTCACGCGTCGAAGAAAAAAAATCCACCGTCATCGGTGATTGTTTAGTTTCACGTATTTTGCGACTCTAGCCCGTGTAATAATCGATTAGAAAATTCTACTAGGCTCTATTCGCTACAACCTTACGGTTTTTTTTCTATCGGTAACACCGGACCTGTTGCTTGTATCGCGTTTTTATTTGTCCCAGTTCTTTTTTCTCCGCTGCGGAGAAATGAAATGACTCGCAAAAGCGTGTCATCTTCGCGCGGTGCCGATCAGCGTTTGATATCAATCCGGTTTTTTTTCCTTTTCGCCGAGATGCTGTAATAAGTTGATGATGCGTCTGCTAGATGGATGTTGGCTACTAACACAAAACAGCTGAAACCCACTGACATAATCTTGGAGCTTGGAGGATGACTGTCCCAATCTAAGCATAAAGATGTGTGTGGGTTAGTTTCAGGACAGTAGCAGCATTAATTAACTTGTTGCAAGCACTAATTTTTGCCGTCTGGTTTAGCGAAATGCCAGCTTATGCAGATTTTATCGCCAAAAAATCATTTTTTAAAGATAGTGTGTTGTTTGTGGCTAAGTTCAACTTCAAACAATATTGACTTTCACGTGGTTGAATTAACAACAAAGAAAACTTCCGTATTGTATACCAACAAACATGCGTCAGATGTGTTAATTTCATGAATCAATCAGCGTACCATTAAATTTAGACATCGCATGCATCATGTTCAAAGGGAATGATAACAACAGGTTTCTGTAGCGTGTAATTTCTGTTGGGTAGTTGGACCGTAAATAGAAAGTTTTTTGAAGTATGCGACAATTGACTATGAAGATTTAATATGGTACTTTAATTTTTTTTACTTTCGGCGATAAAAATCAATCTTACGAGGTTCCCTAGGGCAGTGATGTGAGATAAATGATCTGCGAGATTTCGTCGATTGTAGTACGCCACGAATGTCCGACAGAAGATGTCTCTTGCTATTCTTTGGAGCACGGTAGATCGACATAATCCAAGCCAATGAATCGATCTCTTGCGATGCACTATCACAACAGTATTTGAAGAATACATCAAAACTCAAGCGGTTGTCTTTTTTTTTTTGTTTTGTTTTTTGTACGGATTTTCATCCTCTGGGATGATTCATTCCTAAAGCGGTTATAAATCATTACTCCAAAGTATTACAGTTGCTGTATCGAAGATATCGTGCATCCTCCAACAGTAATATCCATGTGCGGCACAACTTTTTTGTTGATCACGTGAAGTACTTCGGTTTTATAGTGGGCTATCTGCAGCTCAACTTCCTCCATCCAGATGCCCCAACCCTTTCTACAGACACCATTGCAAGGCCCAGTACTACTTCGACTATTTCACCGATGATCATAACCAGTGATGGTAAATTTCGCCCGTCACGCTTGACCCGACTAGTTTTGTTTCATCAAACGACTGGCACTGTTTTCAATTGACGGAGCCTCACTCCTCGCATGACGGATAAAGCACGACAACAATCAACATTTCTCCATCATCGACTGGCGAAGCTCCTACACATGGTCAAAATTTCTCCTGAGAGTGACTGGCAAATCTCTTCACACTTCGACCGGCTACTGACGTCAGGTACAACTAATTGAACGACTTGCTGGCAGAGAGCAACAATAGCAATAAAAAAACTGAAAACGAGCTTGCTGGCAGGAGCAACAATAATAATAAATGCTTTTCTTGTTCCTCTTCGGTCGTCTTCGGCTTGCTGGCAGGAGCAACAATAATAATAAATGCGTTTCTTTTTCGTCATCGGTCGCTTGAATGCGATTGCTTGACTAGGTTATTATTTTAGCTTCAAATGAATGGGGCATGAATGACTGGCAAACGAAGTGACTGGTCGTTAAGGAACAGTCAATTGAGTTTGACGGACCAAGAGGCTTCACAGTCACAGCTTCACGCCTCATGACGATGACTTTTGCCAAGCATGATCATAACCACGATACCGTCCGCAAATCCAACTATCTGCGCGGCTGCTGGTAGCTTCAACGTTAACACAAGTCCGTGTAAGGAACCCTGTGGAACACCTTCTGTTAGGACATTAGATCCTAACCCGGTTTCGATTTCGTAGGTCAAAACTCGATTTTCGAAAGCAAAAGCTTCCCAGCTGGTATGGCTGAATGCATTCTTAACGCCGATTTAGCCTACTTTGTCACGATTCGGACGACATCCACTGTAGGTAGATCTCCCGGTCCTTAAAAACGAACTATCTATCCGACAGTCGCCCCTCACTCCTCCTCAACACATGCTGGTTGGAGTCCCATCTTTGCTCGTAGTTGTTCCAAACGGACATGATGCAACGGTTTCGTCAAGATGTCCGCCAGCATCGGTTGAAACAAGTTGAGCACCACTGATTTTCAGTGTGCTGCACGGGAAACTTTCACCCAAAACACAAACACGCAAAACCCAAATCTTGTAGCAATTATAATCATTTACTAACACGACATTTTAAAAACTTAAGCTAGCTTACATAATAACTACTCACTTTCTTTTTCAATATCACAGTCGTATCTGTTTAACTGGCAACCCTGCCTGGCTGCACTGCTTCGACGGGAGTACCGCAGCTGCCAGGAACACCTCCGACAACTTCTGGCTGGCTCTCACCACGTCCGCAACTTGATTTCGCAAAAACGAGTCCCGAAAAGCGATTGGCTCAGCTCCCAAAAATGACCCCAGTAGGTGCCGCCTGAGGTGTTGCCAAGGAAAACTTCCACCATCGTTTGTGTGGTTGACGAGCAGGCGATACGCCTCTTGCTCACACCCTATGACGGCGTACTCTGAAGTGCCACTTCGTCTCCGTTGGTTCTGATTCAGTAATCTTCGTTATTCGGTCGCAGTGCAATGGCTTCCAATATTTTCCGGCTTGTATGTTGTTGCCGTCGAATCGCTCGCCGTCTGGGAATCAAACATATGGATTTCTTTTCTATTCTGTAGTGATTATTTGTCTCTGATCTCACCTTCCGAAAATCTGCTGCTGATGTTGGGCTGGGAAGGAACAGCCCAACAGCGATGACGAATTTTCGCAGGAGAGGAACGATTCGGGTCACAAGTTGAAATGGCAAAATCTGGCGCCAAGTTTGTTTCCTACTTCCTACTTCCGGTCACCAATTCGATGCAGCTCTGGTTGTTTTCCTTCATTCGAGTTGGACCTTTCACCGGTTCCCCGAAATCAATAAGCAGCTTTCGCAACCACAGGAGTTCTTGGCAGCCTTGAGCAAGGGATATGTATTCCGCTTCAGTCGAAGAAAGAGCAAAGCATGTTTTTTTCTTTGCTCCCCACAAATGGTACCACCACCTGAGTTGGATTTCCGGTCTTGCACCGTGCTTGCCCGCAGTCTGCTTCGGCATATTCTGCTAATTCATCTGAGTCACCTCCCAGATGAAGCTTGAGATCCAAGGTTTCCTTGAGGTACCGCAGGGGTTGCTTTGCCTTCGTCCAGTCCGCCTTGGTTGGTTTTGACACCTTCCTTCCAAGAATCGATGCGCAAATCCCGATGTCTGGCCGCGTGATACAGCAAACTTCCAACGAGACTTTGATATTGTTCGGAATTTTGAGGATCCTCCGTCTTCTTTTTTTGTTGTATGTAGCCGGGATCCATCGGAATTCTTGACCCTTTCGCATCGCTCAGGTTGAACCTCGCCAGCAGTTTCCCGATGTATGCCTTTTGACACAAATTGAAACCTTTCCTTGATCGGACAACCTACCATACCGATAACGGATACCAAGAACTGCTTCACATCTCCAAGGGACGTTAGCTGGAAATTCGTCTCCAAGTATTTGAAGACCTGTTGATACTCGGCGTCGCTGGATGTTGTGACCAACATATCGTCCACATATACGATGATGTAGGCCAGCTTCCCGTTTAGATTCCGAACATAAAGGCACGGATCCGCTTCCGACGGTTTGAATCCAGCTTTCCGCATAACATCGTCCAGCTTGAGGTTCCACATTCGTGCCGACTGCTTTAGACCGTAAAGACTTTTAAGCAGATGGCATACCTGTCCTTTTGCAGTAGAGACATCAGGCGGGCGCTTCATGTAAATGGTTTCATCTGAATCTCCGTTAAGATAGGCCGTCTTCGCGTCCACGTGTTTCACAAGCATTTCACGACGAGCAGCAATGGTCAGCAGTAAGCGTAACGTAGCTTACTAGACTGGAGTAAAAACCTCTTCGTAATCCAAGCCTTTGCGTTGATTGAAATCTTGTGCCACCAAACAAGCCTTGTACCGGATCGTCCTTCCGAACTAGTTAATCCGTCGACAACCAATGACCTTTTTCCCGGGAGGTAACGCAGCAAGTTCCCAGACATAGTTCTGATGTAGTGATTTGAGTTCGTCAGATATGGCTGCTTTCCAGAGTTCTTTGTTCGAACCACCCAAGGCTTCCTGACGACGATTCTTGAGCGACCACCACTCGAAACCACTTCGGTAGGATACCCTTTGTTGATCGTTCGGAACGCCGCTTTCTGCTGTTCCCAAACTTTTCAGAAGATTTCGGTTGCTCCTCCTAAAGATCGAGTGGCTCCACCTGAATGTAAAGTTGCTTTTCCTGAATTTGGCCATTCTCATCTGCAAGCAAACCATCATCGTCACCATTGGTATCACCAAAACATCGGAAATCATTGTCTTCATTGATGCGTTGTTCTACGGTGCCATTCGGATTGAGGACCATCGGTGGCAGCTCTTGGACCTCGGATTTTAAAGATTCCAGCCTCTTCGAAGAACCACCTTGCTGAGAGTAGCCAACGAATGTCAACTTCTTCGCTTTAGGCTCCAATTTTGAACTGGTTTCTTTCGGGATCAGCACAAGCGCATCTGTACCAAAAACTTGTAGATGATCCACATCAGGCTTGCTTCCATGCTACAGTTCGTCTGGCGTCTCACGGATCGATTTTGTTGGTAACTTGTTCTGGCTGATAATTGGCCGTGTTGATGGCCCCACCCCAGGAACAGTACTCCATGGCAGCCTCCAGGAGCATACACCTCGCCATCTCGATCAGCGAACGGTTCTTTGTGTATGCCGTTGTGAACTGCTGCAGGATTCCTTCGCTTCTGAGGAACTTACCCATCGGATGTCCTCTGTACTCGCCACCTTGATCGGACCTGATCACCTTCGGCGGCTGACTGAATTGCGTCTTCATCTCCCGGACAAAATCTTGGACAGCTTCCAACGTTCCAGACTTCTTGCTCAGCAAATACAGCTTAGTGTAGCGGCTGGAATTGTCGATAAGAGTAAGGAAATACTGTCATCCTACAGTCGCTGTGAATCAGATTCAAAATTTGTTTCGATGACCTCTGTGTCTTCTTGGAAAACGGTAACCTCGCCATTTCGCCACCGAAACAAACCTCGCAAGTAATTTGATTGCCACAGTCGTTTACCTCCATGCCATAACTAAGGTTAGCCAACCGCTTGATGTCGTCAATGTTTCGATGGCCCAACTTACGATGCCATTCAGGCACGCAATTTTTCTTGTTGCACTGGTCCGAGACTGCATTCGCCCGTTCCACCATCTGGATGTGGTACAACCCGTTTCTGTGTTGAACCGTGGTTGCGATACGACTATTTTTTGAAATGGTGCAACCGTCTTGATTGAAGGATACCTCGGCTCTTTTTTGAACAAGCTTGCCAACCGAAACCAGGTTCATATGGAGATTAGGAACGTAGAGAACTTTGTCCAACGTCAAAGTGTTTTCGGTACCTTGGCTACTAGAGCAAAGGATTTTGCATGAACCAACACCTTCGAACACTGCTTGTTTGCCATCAGCAACCGTCACCGTCTTCGGAATACTTCTGTTCGACTCCATCTCATGGAACAGATTATTATCTGAACACATGTGCGAGCTTGCACCCTAATCGACGAAATGAGTTTTGCCTTCTCAGTTGCCTTGGAGCTTCGCTTGATTTTTGTGGGTGCCGACCTTCTTAGTTTTGAGCCACGCCGCACAATTTCGTTTTCGATTATCAAATTCACCGCAGTAGTAGCAAACGATGTCTTGATTGCCACGACTTTTGGTCTGCACCTTCAAGACCGATGAATAAACTGTAACAGCTTTATGACGTTTCTGGACCTCGTTGATAATCCTGTCCTTCACCAAAGCCAGTGTCAACTCCTCAGCTGTTCGATTCTCCAACGTCGTCGTCAGGGCAACTAAGGTACTCGGTAGGCTACGGAAAACCTAATTTCTGAGGTCCGCCCACCAGTAAGCCGGTCATCGTCACCAGTTGGGTATACTCCTTCTGGGAATAGTCGTGTCGTATACTACCATCTATATTTCCATAAATTGCTCAGCATTGTGGACCGGTGATGCTTCCTGCATATTTGTTCTGTTTGGTATTCCATGTTTGCGATAGGTGCTGGTGCTCCAGTGTTACACAGCGCAACCTCCACTCTCGCGAAGGTCTCTAGAAAGCTGTGACCTCTCTGGGGTTATTGCACCTGCTACTCCAGTTAACCTCCCAAGCGTTAAAATCTCCTTATATCTACAGGGGTTCGCAGTGTCAATTTCTGAGTGAGTTCATCCAACATCGTGTTGCACTCCCTGATCGTCCGTCTTAGTAGAGCGTAATCCTTTGAATCGCGAATGCATCCCGAATGCAAACCAGACCTATCCGAAGCCCAGTTATCAATAACGCCACGTCGCATTTCTTTCCGCTTACTTTTTGCGCCGGTAGGCCTCGCTGTGGTTCAGGTTTAGCTGGGTTAAATTTACAGACTTGCCTTTTTGTATGCCAGGTAGTTCAACCACCAGTTTTTTATTTGCATTCTGCACTAACTACGTCTAATCGACGAACTACAGACGGGAACCGGTTCTTGTGGCTCAAGTTCCTGTTTGCTTTCCAGTGTTCAGTGTTTATTCTCCGTTCCCCACGAAGTGGTCGGACACTTCTGAACTTTTAACCGAAAGATTCGGTTTCTATTTCTGGCGGATTATGGCTTGCTGGTTCCGAAAATGTAAAATCAACTAAATAATTTCGACGAACTAGCATTTCTTGCTCATCAAAAACGCTACGATACGGTGTATCTCGACTGTTCGTTGCGATTTACCTGTAGCCGTTGTTTGCGTAAAGCGCAAAAATAAGCTTTCTTGTCTTTGGGTCTTATTACTGCCTCTTTTCTATAGGTACTAGAGCATACGCATAGCAGCCTTAATAGACACATTGCACAAGATAGTCTTCTTGTCATACTGAATGAGGAGTTTAAGGTTCAGTTAGGACCAATTGGACGAACCTTGCGCATAAAAAATCCTGAAAATTTCGACCCAAGTACTCTCAGCCATTACGGCATTTAGTTTAGTCAACTTTTGATTAACTTCTGGAACTATATCAAATATCTCGCCCTTGCGTTTCATTACGAAGATTACTGTGAAGTGTGCGTAGTCATCCGTGAATGTCCCCAAGTATCGTTGACCTCGTTTGATGGTTTCTTCAATAGATCCGCAAACGTCAGAGTGCACTAATTTAAGAAGCCTACTTGATTTCGGTATATGCAGACTTTGGTCCTTTGCCTGACTTTCTACAAAACGGAGTTAAGTTTGGGGTATATACGATTTGATAGTAAGTTGATACCAGTTCCGGTTTTGTTCAATAAATCACCGGAAAAGCACCGATGACTTCGAGACTCTTTCGTTACTTGTAAGGAACTGACTAGACAAATGATAATTATTTTTAGTTAGCTGATCCCAGACTTATCACAAAGGATTGTTAACTTTCAATTAGTTGACATGTTTAATTCGAATTCGATTAGGTGAGTAATCACCCAAATATTCATGGGTATTTTTTTCGGTCCTATGCGTCGAACAATCGGCGCCTGTTCCTGAGCTACTCGAGTACGTTTCCGAGAAATCGTTTGAACTAATAAAATGTTAAAAATAGGCACAACCCTAGCCTTTAACTGAACCATTTACATTGTACATTGCCAGGTGTTTTAAAACCAATATGAAACCCATATCTGGTAAATGTGTTTAAACTTTCATAAGAGAGTCTTATAAATGAAAAACTATCGCTTTTACTTACCATCAAATAGTTGAACACCATTAATTTTACAGCCCTCATTGCGGCCATCTCTGCTGGATATCCTATTTCCGACTTTTGGACCGAAACCCCAAGGGAACCGACTTCAAACTCACTTAAAACTAAAGACCACAAGAGAAGGGAACCCCAACACAACCAAAACCGGATAAATTTTTTTCCCTTCCTTTCCTTTTACTGCTTCCGATCAGGAAATTTTGACACCACCTTAGAAGAAAAAAAAAATACTGCTTTCGGAATTCACTCCCTCTTTTCCGACTTGTTTGATTTGACCGACACGAGTTAACCGGAAAACACTACCGAATCGATTCCAACGGAAGTCCACTAGCTCTGTTCCGTCGTGCCGGAGCCCCTATGGACACTGCAGTCAATCGCACGAATTAGCTGGCCGTAGCACACAATCTGCTGACCGCGACGGAAAAATAAATGAGCAAACACACCACGCAGACAAATCACCGTACGGTGACCCTTTCGGTGCCGTTGCGAATAAAAGTTCTGAGAAATTTGAAAATTATAATGAAAAAAGTCTTGATTAGTTGACTAAAATTTGAAGAGGGTAAATCAATTTTATGTCTGGGACAATCGAACCTGCAAAAAATCCATATCTTCAGGGCCTACGAAAGATAATTTCATAACTTTCAGAAAGTTTTTTAAAATTATAAAAAAATTTAAACTTAGTCCACTTTGCTGAAAATTATCGACCATTTTAGGCGGTGACGATTCAGTGACGCTTGAATGTGAAGCTGTCAAAGAAAATGCGCAGGGTCGCAAATGGAAGGCGGGATTCAAAATAACACCGAGAAAAACATCCGATTAGAAAACTTTCCAATAAAACTTTTAAAATTATTATTAAATTATCATTAGAATTTATTCAACCGAGCATGATTTATTTAAGTCGATTACTTACATTTGGAAAAGATATTTATTCGTTACGATGAAATTAAACTTTTGTGGGCTGAAAATCAATAATTTGATAATTTGATGGCAAAATTTTAGAATGAACCATCAATAGAACTTGGCAAATTGTTGATTCTTTGCTCATTTTGCTTATGTTTTTTTTCGAAATAGAGGAAACTTTTGACATTTTCGTGAAATTAATGTTGGGTCTGTAAAATAAATGGAAAATGGGATTTGTTTCAGTGCACAAAATTTAACGGCCAAAAAATAAGTTTTGTTTCCTACAAAACTGCCCAATTTTACCGGTATTCGCGGTGCAATCAGTGAATTTTTCGTGAAGTGTTTAGCCATTATTGCTGAGTTTGAAAATTTATGAAATCAAGTAAGTAAATACTAACGAATGAATTCGAGAATTTAAAAAAGAAAATTCTCAAAGAAGGTATTTCTGAACTTTTTGAAGACTTCCGGATTTATTTATAGTACACTCTTAGAGAGAATGACTCAATATTAAGTTGCTGATACACCAGAACAAACCTTAGCTATCTACGCTTTAGCGAAAACTTGAGTAAATTTTAATCATCTTAAAAATCGTTAAAAAAAAGGAAATCTATAAAATATACCGAAATTCAACTTTTCCTGACTGCACTTTAGTTTTTTTCCTATCAGCTCTGAGGGTCAACTTTTGAAAATAGGTAAAAATCCATTCAAGTTTGTTAAGCTAAACTGTACAATATCATTAAGATAAGAGAGTTAACGGTGTTAGATCCATAATCATCTTTGTAGAAAACCGAAAATGATCTTGATTTAAAAAAAAAACGTTACAGATGGCTTGTTTTTTTTTCCCCGTTCTTTACGCTTACGGGAATTTTGACGTCATTTTATGGAAATTTTAAACTCAAAGGAAGCTTAGTTATTTTTCAAAGGATATAACATTTGCTCCCTTCAAAAAAGGTTTTTCCTTGATAAAAAAAATTCTGCCATTCGTTACAGTTAGTTTTTAATGCGAATAAACACAACTAAATCAATTAATACTGTATTTGTTTTCTCCACTCGTGGAGTGTTCCACCGTACCCGATAAAAACAAACACAAATCCTCGCCAGTGTATTGCTACCTCGCTCACTCACACGCTCTCTCGCAACACTGGCAAAATTATCGGTGGGCCACCGTCCGTAAGCAGAACTCCGACAGGTCAAAACCAGTGCAACACCGTCCGAATAAACAAACAGTTTGACAGCACCTAGTGGTGCACCAGTGCAACACTAGTGGAACACTCGGCATAAACAAATACGGTATAAGAAAATAAAAAAATTCACTTTGTAACCTTAACAAATTACCTAAACTTCTGTCTGTGATTTGAAATTTCACATGTTCCTTTAATATCGGATTTCTATTTCGTTACAGAGATGATCGGTGAGGATAATGTTAACGATAGTGGATATTCAACACCAGGCAGAGATATTCACGACCCTCAACATTCACGTAGCCTTGTTAAGAAGGCTCCCAACCGTCGTTTGGACGCATTGCTTCGTGGTAAATTTTATTTTTATACATTTTTAAAACATCATCAAAACCTAGATCCGTTTTCTATTAAATTTTTTTAGAATTTTACCGTTTTGATAAGATTTAGAAAAAAAATTCAATTTGGTTTTTACAGAAATGACTCTGAACGCTTCGGCGAATAGCAGCGGTTACTCCTCGACTCCGGGCAAGGAGTCGAAACCAGCCTTGGTAAGTAAGTCCTATATTCGTCGGCTGGCCCGACAGGCCGGTGTTCCCCGATTCACCGAAGAGATCTACGCCGTAACGGAGAACTTCACCCGGGCGTTTTTGAGCGAAGTTTTCCAGGACGCCATGGGTGCCGCTGCTAGGGAACAACGTGATACCATCATGGCCCGGGATATTGTTTATGGACTTAAATGTCAGGGACCGACGCTCTATGGACCAGCATTTTACCATGGTGGGAGATGCCGGGAGTGAAACTGAGCAATCCTTGAAAGGAAGAGGTGTGGGGTGGACTAAGTTACTTTTTGAAAATGTTCACTTAGAGAAAACTCTTTCTTCTAACGTTTTTCTTCGCTGTATTTACAGTTCTTTAAGGTATAGGTATATGCTACAGGACTTTTTTTTTCAATTTCAAACTACCTAAGACAATTTTTCAATCTACTTTAAAGCTGATATATCTATGCTTGATATCCACCTTTTTTTTTAATCTTCATTTATTTTGTCAAACAATGTATTCTTAATACCTTAAACGTAGTTACTGAATTCAAATGTTCTAGCAATCATGGTATTTTGTAAAATTAATCGAACCGAAAAATAAGCAAAAGTCTCAACTCGAAATTCATTTTTATTTTCAAACATCAGAGGTCTCAACCCACATTTATTTACTCAGCATGTGAAGTCTCAATCCACTTTCATTGTTTCCAACTAGCATAAGTCTCAATCCACTTTCGCAGTTTTAAACTGCTGAAGTCTCAAACTACTTAAAGATTTTCAATTTTCAGATATCTCAATCTGTTATCAGTTTTATGTTTTTTTTTCTTTTATGAGTTTCAATCCTCTTTTATTGTGCTCAACTAACAGAATTCTCAAACCTCTTCATAAATTTCAACTAGCAGAAGACTCAATCCATTTTCATAATATTTAAGTAGCAGAAGGCCGGCTTCATGGAGGGACGGTCTACGACGGACCAGATATTCACATTGCGGCAAATCCTCCAAAAATGCCGTGAACACCAAGTCCCTACGCATCATCTATTCATCGACTTCAAAGCCGCATACGACACGATCGACCGTAACGAGCTATGGAAAATCATGGACGAGAACGGCTTTTCCGGGAAGCTGATCAGACTGATCAAGGCGACGATGGATGGAACGCAGTGCTGTGTGCGGATTTCGGGTGAATTGTCGAGTTCATTCGAATCGCGCAGGGGGCTTCGACAAGGTGATGGTCTATCCTGCATGATGTTCAACGTGGCGCTAGAAGGTGTTATTCGACGAGCGGTGGGCGAAATGCGGGGCACGATTTTCAACAGATCCAGTCAACTTATCTGCTTTGCCGATGACATTGATATAGTCGGCAGATCATCTGCGGCGGTGGAGGAGATCTACCGCAAACTGAAACGCGAAGCAGGAAGTGGGATGAATCATCCAACAGGATGAAAATCCCGGAAAAAAAAGCGAAGCAGGAAGGATTGGGTTGATGATTAATACGTCCAAGACGAAGTACATGCTGGTCGCGATCGACGGCGACGAGCTGGAGATAGTCGAAGACTTTGTCTATCTCGGCTCACTGGTGACCGCAGACAATGACACCAGCCGTGAGATCCGGAGGCGAATTATCAGCGGAAGTCGTGCCTACTATGGACTCCACAAGCAACTGCGGTCGAGAAGACTTAGCCCTCGCACGAAGTGTAACCTGTATATGACGCTCATTAGACCGGTTGTTCTCTACGGGCACGAGACATGGATATTGCTCGAGGAGGACCTGCGTACACTCGGAGTATTCGAGCGACGAGTGTTAAGAACCATCTTTGGCGGCGTACAGGAGAACGGAGTGTGGAGGCGAAAGATCAACCACGAGCTCGCGCGCCTCTACGGCGAACCTAGTATCCAGAAGGTGGTGAAGGCTGGCCGGATAAGCTGGGCGGGACATGTTGCGAGAATGCCGGACGACTGTCCTGCAAAACAGGTGTTCGCTACGAATCCGGTAGGAACAAGACGAGCGGGGGCGCAACGAGCGAGGTGGTTAGACCAAGTGGAGCGTGATATGGCGAACGTGGGGTGCCCAAGAAATTGGAGAACGGTTGCTATGAACCGAGTGAATTTTAGGAATTATGTTCGTCAAGTTATGTCGTGAGACGGAATACTATGTAAATAAAATAATAAGTAGCAGAAGACTCAATCCATTTTCATAATATTTAAGTAGCAGAAGTTTCAATTCAGATGCATAATTTTCAACTAGCTTGTTTGTTTGTTTTGCTAGGATTTTAACACTCTCGTGTTATTCATCCCGATTTTCAACTAGCAAAATTCTCAATTCTTTCACAATTTTTAGCAGCAACAGAAGTCCAAATGCTCTTTAATAATTTTTAGAATCCCGATCCGCTTTCATCATTTAAATAAGTAGAAATATCAATATAAAACGGTTGTCTCAATTCTCTCTTCCTAATTTTCATCAAGAAAAATATCGATCGACTTTTTCAGATTTCAATCAGTACTACTTTTGCTTGTACCTGGTAGAAGTCTTAATTCACTTTCATAATTTACATCTAGCTAAAGCTTCTACCATTTTGAAATATCAGAAGTTCGTTTCGTTTTTATAATTGTTAATAGCAGAAGTTTCAATCCATAACAAAATAAATTCCAACAAGCAGAAGTCTCAATCCTTTTACATATTCTTCAACTAACGGAAGCCTCAATTCATTTTCAAAATTACAAACAGCATAAATAAGAATCCACTCTAAAAATTTTCAACTAGCTGAAGTTTCCCTTTCATAATATTTAGTTTGCAGAGGTCTCAATCTGTCTCATAATAACCATCAAGTAGAAATGTCAATCGACCTTAATAACATTTGATTCCCAGAAATTTCAATAAACTAGGAAGATTTTCAACTCAGAAATTTCAGTCCGCTTCATAATTTTCAGCTAGCAGAAGTCTCAATCTGCTTTTACTTAATTTTTAGTGAGGATAAATTTCAATTAACTTTAACAGTTTCCTCTCGGCAGAAGTTTCAATTTAAACTATCGGGATTCTCAATCTGCAATTTCCAAACAAGCCGAAGTCTCAATCCTTTTTCACGATTTCCAACTAGCAGAAGTCTCAGACCATTACAAAAAATCTACAAAAAGGAGTATCAGTCTGCTTTAACATGTGGCAAAAATTTCTTTTCGCCTTAAATTTCAATCTACTTTTCTAATTCTCAACAGACAGAAGTTTCATTTTTCATTATTCTGAACTGACAGAAGTCTCATTTCACTTTCATAACTTTCGTAACAGAAGTCAAAATTTCGCTGCCATCATTTTCAAGCAGCAGATGTCTGAATCTGCTTTCATGATTTTAAACTGGCAGTAGTCTCAATTCGCTTTCATAATTTTTAACTAGCAGAAATCTTCACCCACTTTCAATATTTTCAGATGACAGAAATCTTAATTCACTTTTAAAATTTTCAATTAGCAAATATCGCAAGCCGTTTTAATAACTTTCAACTAAAAGAAGTCTCATTCCGCCTTCCAAACTTTCAATTAGCGAAAGCCTCAATCAGCTTACACAATTTTCAACTATAGCATAAGTCTCAATCCTTTTTTTATACGGGATTTTCATCCTCTGGGATGATTCATCCCTAGAAGTCTCAATCTGCCTTCAACCAGTGCATTAAGAGCGAACACGAAATTATTGCGACACCGAAAATGTCATGCCAATTTTCTTATAATGTTTGGTATCAAACCAAACTACTTACTTCAAAAATCAAAAGAAAAGTTAATCGATGGAGCCTTGAGTGTAAAATTGAACGCATTTTCGTTTGATGCCTTCCATCAAAGTCTTTACAGTGTCATCCGGTACCAGTTTATCATTTTTTTCCATTTTTTTTTATCATGTCCATCTCGTCTTTGACTGTCTTCTTCCCCTTCCGATGTTTCGGCTTCATTATTGCACATGTGCTCATCCACCGGGTTCATGTCCTTTGGAAAAAAATGGACAGAATTGGCCTCATATCACCGCAGGACACTTTTAGAATAGTGGCATGATGCCAAATCTGGCCAAAATAGTGGAGCTTCGTTGTGCTCCTGTAAGAACGGCAAAAGGCGCTTCTCGAGGCACTCAGATTTGTAGATCTCGCCATTTACTGTGCCCTTTGTCACGAAAGGCTCACTCCTCAGTCCGCAAGAGCAGTTGACCTGATGCCAAACGAGATATTTGAAGGCGAACTTCGACATTTTCTACTTCTTAAATTTGTCGTCCACGTCGAACTTGCTCTTGCCGGTGAAAAACTCCAACCCCGAAATTTGCTTAAAATCGGCTTTTATATACTGTTTGGGTTTTTTGTAGTCTGTCTCCGACAGAATTAATGCCGTTTAATGACGGGAAACTGTCCTCGACAGGACTCAACTGTAAACGGTTTATTACAAATTTAGAATTTTGATAATGCATGTGGATATCGAGTTTTACTACTTACAAATAGTTCCCCTTAGCTATTTCCTGTATCAAGCGAGTGCTACGTCGGTTTACAGAGGCTAATACCTGAACAAATTTCTTTTAATTAGTTTGAGAGAACAACTTTACTAGGAAATAAACTTACTTGCGACAAATCGGATCGCCTAATTTATGTCCGGAAGCTCTTCTGCAAATGCGTTGCCTTTTTAAGTTGATGAATCGCAGATTCTTAAGAAAACCAACGCATGAATACAATGCAATTGAATAATTACAAGAGAAACTTACTCGTAGAGAAGAATATCTAAGCTAGTCTGGAGGTTACGATTTATCTCAACTTAAATGCGATTCAATTGAAAAGATTGAAAAACGTTCGAACACGTTACAACGAGGTTCCGAAATAATTTTCCGTTATTTTTTTCATCTGACGTTTACCGCTTTTTTTCCTACACGCTCAAACTAGAAACCCAATCTGTGGGCTACAATCCCACGCAACATATACGTTTCGTCGTCCATCACACAGCAGCCATATTTTGTCAGCATCTTCGCGTGGAGCTTCCGTGCCCGAGTTTTAGCCGTCGATTGTTGCCGCTCATCGCGGTTTGGGAAGTTGTGTACCTTGTATGTATGTATTCCAGCTCTTTTCTTTGCATTCTGGACGTAGCTTTGCTACATCCCGATCTGGTTAGCAAATTGGATTGAGACGTTGGAATATGCTTTTATCATCCGCTTCACCGTTCCCTCCGTCTTTTTTTTTCTCCAGTCCCGGTTTTCTACCAGCTCCTCCGCCGTGGTCCAACGTCAACCGCTCATGAAACCGCTTCAACACTCTGGAAACGGTTTAATGGTGAAAGTTCAACATTTTTCCCAACTGCCGGTGCGATAGGTCAGGAAATTCAGGTGTTTGGAAAAAAATTATTATCTTGACTCGCGTTGGTACACCTCCATTTTCTTTGAATCGAAAAACACGACTTTGCGTTTGACAGCATGTAAACAATACACATCAATGAGAAAGTGTGCAAAATTTGGTTGATTTTTACGCAATGGTATAAAAGTTATACCCTGTTGAATGTGTCGCAATAATTTCATGTTCGCCCCTTAATATTTTTTATTGCTGAAATAAGTGAAAAAAAAGTTGGAAAAAACAGTTCGATTTTGGCAACACCAAATGTTCGGGCGTGTTGCCAAAATTGAAAGGGATCTGTAATTAATTTAAAATTTATGTATGATTTTGATCTAGGAATTTATGTTCAAGCTGGATTTTTTCTCTAAAACTACAATCGGGATCTTCTTTATACAAAAAGCGAATCCGAAATGTTGGGAATAGAGATATTTAAAATCTGTTCCTAAGAAATTAGAATTTAAATTTCGAAATCTAAACCTTAAAATCCAATCACCAATGCTCTTCTTAATATCAACACGTTATTCCATAACAACAAAATTGTACGACCTTGAGAACTGCGAGCCCTCTCGTGTTTGTGTTCCTCTTCTCGATTGGGGGGCTAGGCTAGTCAAAGTGTTATTCAACGAAATGCATGATTGCCCAAAAAATGGCCATCAATTTTTGTGGAAAACCATTCTTCTCTCCATAAACAAAACCATGCGCCAATCATTAACAACGGCAAACGCGAATCAACTTTAAAGTAAACCGATTGCTGTGGAGCAGATTGAAATAGGTATACTTATTGAACATAAAAGAAACCGGCAGGGCACGCAAGCAACGTGGATCGTTTGGCGCGAAATCTTCGCGGTCAATTCTGTTGCAAAATTGCACCAACAACGGCTTTAATTTGAAAACGTTAG
The DNA here is from genome assembly GCF_029784155.1 of Uranotaenia lowii. Taxonomy (NCBI): domain Eukaryota; kingdom Metazoa; phylum Arthropoda; class Insecta; order Diptera; family Culicidae; genus Uranotaenia; species Uranotaenia lowii. The sequence goes on from NC_073691.1 coordinate 43,511,540, forward strand.
TGAGGAAACGACAACAAACATGTGCGTTTTCCATATTTGGGTATTTCTGCGAGCTTTACACATCGATGGAATTGAAATGTTTCGTAGTAGCTTTCATTGAGCTTACATAAAATAGAACCAGAGAGAGGAACGTGAGAGAATTGAAATGTTTCCAAATCGAAGAGAATAAAAGTCCACATAGCAGAGAGAGAGAAAGAGAGCTTTGCTCTCTTCCTGCCAATGTTGCCAGATTTTGCAGCAATAAAATCCTATTAAAATTAATGAAAAGAATTAACGATGAGCTTTAAGAGATATTTTTTGTTGGGAATTTGTGGTAACCGCTGCCTGCGGAATATCATCCGCGCTTGGTGGCATGGCAACTGGATCTCTAATGAGGAACTACATCGCCGGTGTCATCAAAGGGCGCTAGAAATCGAGATTCGGGAACGTAGGTGGTGATGGATTGGGCACACGCTGCGGAAAGATGAAAACGAGATTTGCAGAGAGGCGCTAGATTGGAATTCAGAAGGACATCGAAGAAGAGGCAGACCCAGAAACTCGTGGCGGCGAAGCCTAGCCGCTGAAATTCAAACTGTCGACGAGAATCTTGACTGGGACCAGGTGAAGACGCTGGCCCCGGATCGTCAACAGTGGAGGTCTTTTACCACGGCCCTATGCACCGGTGGATCGGCGCGGGATCATTAAGTAAAAAGTAAATAATTTGTGGAATGTGTCCGGAAAAATAACGAAAATTGTAAAAATTTGCATGATGTTCTTAAAAATTGAGAATAATGCTAAAAATTCGTAAGATTCAAAAACAAAAGACTAAAATATAAAACGTCATTGAAATGACGTTGGACCTAAATAGAAATAAACATTTGAAAATAATGACATCTTCAAGAAATTTGCTAAACTGGCCTCCAATCTTCTTTTATTTCAAAACGTGAGAGTACACAATTCCAAAACAGAGAGCTTTGCTCTCTTTCACCACAGCTCCTTCCTTATGGTGAGAAATCTCCGAGTGGTGATTTTCAACCTGCTCGTCGGCTCTTTCACTGACAAATCGGCTGTGTAGAGTTGAGTTGAGGTTATGGTGAATTTCGAAGCGCCCGTACGGTCCCGCTTTGAGACCAGTAGTGTGGTTTCGCGTGAACTCTGTCCAGATTCGGAGTTCAGTTACATTTCAAAGTGCGCGCATGCTAGAACAAGCTCGTCGTCTCGTTGCGGTCGTCATTTTTCGGTATTCAGTGTTTTTGTGTCCGGCCGATATTCTTTGCCGCGCGTTCAAATCGATTTTGTGCTTCTCGCTGGCAGTGTCAAAGCAGCATCGCTGATAAGAATTCGGTTGCTTGCTGCTGCAGAACGTTTAAAAAAGAAGGTTCGTTGAATCAATGATGGGTTGTTATTGGGTTGGAAAAATTGTTAACCGGATGGACCAATTCTGCTGCTGGATGCTGGGCTCTTGGGGTTGTGAGTAATTTTCTTTTGTTTTTGCTACGGCTGTAAAGCTGTGTGGCTACAACAGCATCAACAACAACAAAAACAACAAGAATCACGAACCGGGAAGTGGTCAAAGCGGAATTCCAAACCAGAAGATACACACCGCGAAGAGAAGAGAAAAGAGTGAAAGAGTGATGCACTGACTGGCAACAAAACCGCTGCTGCTGACTAGGATTTGGGATGCTGGCGGATTAGTTTTGTGGGATAATAGTTACGCTGCAGCCAGAAAAAGACAGCAAATGGAATGTGGGAGCCAGCAGGGTTGTTTTGCGTCTTTTGATTCCAGCAGAAGATCTCCGGTGGTTGTTGTTCTGTGGATTTTTGTAGGCTCTTGTGGCAGCTTTATGGCCGTCTTAATGATGGCGGTGTGGTTTTCGTTTGTGTGCTTTGGTGAAATGCACGGCAGCAGCAGCACTTTCTGGAAACAAAACGCTTCCAATAAAAGAATAAATGGATGGGGCTTTCCGATACCGGAATTCTTCTTGGAGTAATGTTATTGATGAATGGCAGACACAAAAGAGCGGTCCCTGCAAAAGATGTAAACACGCAGGTTGTATCAAAAAGAAAGAAAAAACGGATGCTGACAGGATCGCCAAAGTTTCGTTACTTTTTAATTATATATTCTATTTATTTATTTATTTATTTTATTTATTATTTATTTATTTAATTAACTTGAGACTTGCGTCTTTTTAAATTGTTACAATTGATCTCTTATTTTAAGTACAGATACTGTTCGATTTTTGAAACACGCTGGAATACTTTTTTTTAGAACAAAAGGGCTTTTTTCTCAACTCAGTTTCGACCTTTAAAGTCATTTTTTAATTATTTTTCATCATGTTTTGACACATTTAGCACTTTTTTTGTTTACAACTATGCTATTTTTGTCGTATTAGAACTTTTAGTCAATTTACTTTTTTTGTCATTTTTAGTCTTTGCAGTATATGTACATATATTTTTTTTTATATTTTATTTATTTATTTTTTTCTTTTTTCTATATTTTTTACTCCTTTTTTTATTTTGTTTTTTTTCTTTTTTATATTTTGTTTTCTTTTTTATGATTTTTTTCTTTTTTATGTTTTTTTTTCTTTTTTAATCATTTTTTCCTTTTACAATAAGGTTTTTTTTTATTAATCATTTTTACTGCTTTTTTGTTATTTTTCTTTATTGGTGTTATTCAAATTTTTTTCCCTTATTTTTTTATATTTTTCGTCTTTTTTTCTTGTTTTTTATCGTTTTTTTTTCATAACTTGCATTTTATTTTTTTCATTTTTTATTGTTTTTTTTTCATTTTTTTTCTTATAAAAAAAACTCTTTTTTTCTTTCCTTGTTATTTTCTTTTCTAATTGAACAATAACAAAAATAATAATTTTTTCAAATTTATTTTTATTTAAATTTTTTTCATTGTTTTTATTTTTTTTCTTTTTTCAATTCCTCTTTTTATTTTCTACATTTTCGAACAAAAAATTTACTTTCTCTATTTTGAACTGTTTTCTGTTTTTCCGTTTTGATTATTTATCCTTTACGTTTTCTAAGTTCTTTACTTTTTTTGTGTTCTTTCGATTTCATAGGTTTTTATTTTATTGAATTATTTCCGTTTGTTGATTGTGTTCATCTTTTCTATCATATTAGCTTTTTTGAAATATTTCAACTTTTTGTTCAAAATTTTTTTTTATGTTTTATTTATTTGATCTTTATGTTTTTACTTTTAAATGTTTTCTTTATTTGAATTTAATTTATGGTTTTTGTTTCATTTATTTTTTTTTTCATTTTTAGCCTTTTTTATCTTTTTTTTTTAATTATTTATTTGTAATTTATCTGGTTTTAGTTTTTGTTTTCTTTCCCTCCGGTTTCTCCCTTACAATTTTAAAAGTATTCATTTTATCCTTTGCTTAGTTTTATTTTTTTTTTGATTTTTTTTAAAAGTTTTTTTCCTTTTAATTATTTTTTTTTAGTTGTTCCAAATGTTAAGATTTTTAATTTTTGATGTTTTTTTTTTTAGCTAGAACTAAACATATGAAGTTTAGCAAGAATTTCAATTTCTAGTTTTAATTTTTTTTTGTATATTTGTTTTTAATTTTTTTTCTTTATTCTTATACATATTTTTATGTATTCTAAAATGAACTAAATAATTAATTTAAATATTTTAAATCTCATTTCGAAATTCTGAATCTGAATTCTGAATCTGATTTCTAAATCTGAATTCTGAATGTGAATTCTGAATCTGAATTCTGGATCTGAATTCTGGATCTGAATTCTGGATCTGAATTCAGAATCTGAATTCTGAATCTGAATTCTGAATTCTGAATCTGAATTCTGAATCTGAATTCTGAATTCTGAATCTGAATTCTGAATCTGAATTCTGAATCTGAATTCTGAATCTGAATTCTGAATCTGAATTCTGAATCTGAATTCTGAATCTGAATTCTGAATCTGAATTCTGAATCTGAATTCTGAATCTGAATTCTGAATCTGAATTCTGAATCTGAATTCTGAATCTGAATTCTGAATCTGAATTCTGAATCTGAATTCTGAATCAGAATTCTGAATCTGAATTCTGAATTCTGAATCTGAATTCTGAATCTGAATTTTGAATCTGAATTCGGAATCTGGATTCTGAATCTGAATTCTGAATAATAATTCTGAATTCTGAATAATAATTCTGAATTCTGAATCTGAATTCTGAATCTGAATTCTGAATTCTGAATTGTTAATCTGATTTCTGATTCTGAGCTTTGAATCTGAATTCTGAAACTGAATTTTGAATCGGAACTTTTAAATCTAAATGATTCACCTAAATCAATCGGTTTTTTTTTAAACGAAAAGGAACTTAAGGGGGGGGGGGGTAGGGTCTAACGGGTATAAAAAAAACACCATTTTCACGATTTTTTTCTAGAGCTATCGTTCAAACAAATGTATTCAATTTTTTTGCATTATACAAAGCATTGTTTAAAGATCATTTAGTAATTTTTTCGTAGAAAAATATTGAAAAATGAGCCGGTGACGGAGCATTTTCGAGGATGCCTTTTAGAAAACAGGATTTGCGGTGGACACTGTATCTCAGCACAGAATCATCTGAAGTCAAAAAATCAGAGCAAAATATTTTTAATAGATGTTTTTCTGGACCCCAACGTTTTTATTTAACTTAAAAATATTTTTATGAAATTTTTGTGGCTGTTTGAAGTAAAAACTACGATTTTTCACTTAAAAATCCACCATTTTTCACCTCTAAAATCCCCCCAAAGTAAAAAAATCAAAAAATAAAAACGTTGGGGTCTGGTATTTTATCTGTAGAAAATATGTTCCAAATTTGAAAAGAATCGGATAAGTAGTTTTCAAATGACGATGTCCACGGACTTTAAAAACGTGCTTTCGAGAAAACCGCGTTTGAAGTTTCTGCTCTTGCTTTCTTGCAGTATTAGATAGGAGGAGATAAAGGCCTATAACTTCTACAGTTTTGCTTCAATTGACTTGAAAATTTAACACAACATTCTTGAAATGTTTTGCAATAAGAAAATAAAAAAATAAAAAAATCGATTTTTTGAAAGTGTTAGACCCTACCCCCCCTTAAACTGGATCTATTCTCAGTCAGCATCTGACTTTTGAATCTGGCATCTGTTCAAACCTTCGAAAATATTTTAAGTTTTCAATATTAAAATTTAGGATTAATATGCAGATCTCGGATTCCAATTCAGTTTTTGGCTAACCATCACCTAAAATAACTATATTCACACTGAAAATTTAGATTAAATATTAATCTTTTTTTTTTGTAATTTTCTATTCTTTGTCTCAATCCGAGTTCTAAAATGTGAACTCTGAATTTGAATCTAAAATTTGAAACATTAATCTCAATTATAAATTTTTATTCTGAATTAGAATCATAACTTCGAATAAGAATTCTGATTTAAATGTTCCAAAATAAAATTCAAGTGATAGCTTTTCAGAATCCTGACAATCCCAATTTTGAATACCTACTTTTTAATATGACTTACAAAGCACCCAAGAATTTCCATCGC